>NW_026863646.1:0-166731 GCF_026571515.1 Ruditapes philippinarum
AAATTTAAACTTGAACAAAAAATTGAAATTATTCCTTTATAAAGGAGAGTACAGTTATTTAAGTTTTAGCGAGAGGTTAGGGTATGACATATGGTGTCCCCTTTGGGTGTATTTTAAAATTTGGCTGGACTCATGTATTTAATTGTATTTATTTTAGGACAACCAAGATACAAAAAGGCGCTCAAAAGGTGACCTTTAGGATTGATTGCATGGTGTCAGTTATTCGTAAACCATAAGTTCCTTGGGTTGTCCACTTTTAAAAACAACATCTCCTAAACCCACTTATAGGTATTGACCAAACTTACAGAAATGGGTCCTTTAGGTGGTCCTTTAAAAAGATTATATAAAAATTTTTCATGTCTGATACTACATTGTAAGTAGGTATAGGAGCTAAAAAAGACTTAAAGAAATTAAAACAATCTTTCTCATAAACTTAACAATGCCCCGGAAAAGCTTAAAGATTCTTGGAATGTGCCTCTACAAATGTTATAAATAAATCATTGGCCATAATTCCTTAACATAATGTTTTTTTTATGTTTTGTTTTTTTTTTTTCACTTCACAGACTTGAGATAAAATGCTTTGGGAAACTTGAAATCTTTTTAATATACATTCACCAAACTCTTCTAAAGGAAAAAGTTTTTAAGACTCTGTCAGGCTTTTGAAATTTACTAAATCACAGCGTCAACCCAAAATCAAGGGTACCCGTCTTGCGAGCCATATTATTCAATGTGTTACCTGTCTCCTTGCCGGCCCTATATGTTATTCAATGTGTAACCCTGTCGTTGCTTATTCAAGCACAATTTACTTCCATTAATTCACTGTACCTTTTATTGGTATCCTATATATGTTCAAATGTGCCTTTCTTGTGATAACAGGAAGTAGGCCCTCATTTATACAACTGGTTTAAGCTCGTTTTCATTCTGCTATCATAGTTAATTTTTGAAGCTGCGTCAATGACAAAACCAACATAGTGCGTTTGCGACCAGCATGGATCCCAGACCAGCTTGCCGCATATCCGCGGCAAGTCATTGATCAGGATCCATGGCGTTCTCACAATCAGTTTTCTCTACTTGTAAATAGGGGTTGGTAAACGAACAGACCAATGAATCCTGAATCAGAACAGCGCGGAGCACAGGCCCTGGTCTGGATCCAAGCTGGTAAGCAAACCATATGTTTGGTAAATTTGTCGTGACGCGGCTCAAGTTTTTTCTTAAAGTTACACTGGTGTTGGGTTTACCATCATTTCAGATAATTCTGAGGTTAAGTTTTATGTTTTCACTTCATCCCTTTTATTCAAACCAGTTTTATTTCTTAAATCAAACATACAAAACAATACACTCAGGCCCTTCTCACTAGGGTTTTAAAAATAGAAAGTCTTTACCTGAGAGCCCCTTGCTTTCTAAGAGTGCATGGTTTTAAAAAAAGTTTGGGGTTAAATGGCGAAAAAAAAAAAAACAGATAGAATAGCTTTTGGGATTCAGGGGTCCAAAACTGGGGCCCTTGTTGGTACAAAGGAACAAAAGAGAAGAAGAGAAGTTAGGGGGATGGGGAGCTCCCCAAGGGATGATAGAATTTATATACTAGGGTTAAGTGAGACTGAAATTGCCTTTTTTTCCCTTGTTTTAGGTAATTATTTATTAGTAATTTTACTCGCCATAGTGTTTTTCTTTGCGTTTTTAATTGATAGTTTTGGGCAATTTTTAAAACCAGTTCTGAATTGAACTGTCCATTCGGTGGTTAATATATTAATTCATAATGAAACAATGCATCAAGACAGTTAGAAAACCCAAAAAAAGCCATCAAAGAAAAAAATTTGTTCTTTTTTTATTCCTTCAAAATTCCCATTAAACATGAATGAAATTTAATGTTTCATACATTTTTTAAAAACATGAATATAAATAGCTTAAAAAATTTATTAGTAAATTATTCATAAAAAATGACACTGCAAAAAACAATAACACTAATGTTTTTCTGAAAAAGAAGAAAATGTTGGGCACATATTCATAAAATATAAATTAAAATAAATCTTTAATATAATTCTTTCCCTAAAAATGAAACCATGAAATACCTTAAAAAGCATTCCCAGCGCCTCTAAACAGTGCCAAATTTGGGGCTTTTTTTTTCTTACAATGTATATGTCAAACAACATATTAAGTATTGAATTTGGGTTTCACTTTGGGACTTTTTTTTCTTAAACATGTATAAGTAAACACATATTAAGTATTAATTTGTTTCACTTTGGGACACACTTTCTTGTACTTGACTACTTAGAAGGGGCCCCTTCCTGTGTGATCCTCTTGAATTAAACTACACAAGTTGAACGCCATATTAGGGCATCCCTTTAGTCTCAATATGATTGTGTATAACTTGAATCCTCTCTAACATGCAACCAAAGTGACTGGAGATTAAGACAAAGAAACGATTTTTGGTTATCTGGACAAAGTAAGGGCCCCAAGTTTCACTAGCCCAAACAGGAATGATATATTGTTGCATGTGGCCATTAATTCGTCAATTAAGTATGTGCTCGTGTGACCAAATTATTAATGACAAAAGAATAAAAGAATGCCAGTTTCATCAATTTTAATCCTCCTTCTTTGAAGACAGTGTAAATCAACCATAGCTTAATGTGAAGAATTGCTACTTGATGCCATTTAATAATTATGTCTCCCCCAAAAATTTTTGCCGCCTATCCATCCATCTGAACTCCTTCCACACTCACAAGACAGTTAAATTTAATGTGGCTAGAGGGACAATATGTAACTGTTCTTTCTCTTTTGATGTCATTCTTTTCCGTAATGCTTTTATGTGGCTTTTTTCTTTTGTTAGGCTAAAAAAGAACAATAGAGAGAACAAAAGAGAAAGCTCACATAATTACTGTTCTGTGAGAACGTCCCGTCTGGTTGTCCATCTGTCCGCATTAAGCTTGTCTGCCCTTCACAGGTCAAACTACTGGTGGATTTAAAACCAAACTTTAACGGCATGTTCTGCTTCGCTGCACTAAAATGGCCACCAGCTTAAAATATGAATATTCTTGTCCGGCTTTCACAGGTCTACCTACTGGTGGGATTTCAATCAAACATATTCAGGAGTGATCAGTACCATCTCTATTGTGCACCTCACCTGCACATGCCGCTTCGCTGCCACAAAATGGCTGCCAGAGCTTAAAAATAGAAAAATCTTGCTGGCCTTCACAGTTCCAAAACTACTGGTTGGATTTCAATCAAATTTTACAGGAATGATCAGTACCAATCCCAAGCTGTGCGCTTCACTGGCATGTTACGCTTCACTGCACAAAATGGCCACCAGAGCTAAAAAATAGAAAGTTCTTTGTCTGGCCTTGACAGGTCAAACTACTGGTTGGATTTCAACCAAACTTTACAGAAGTGATCAGTACCATCCAAAGCTGTGCACATCATCGGCGCGTTCTCCTCCGCAGCACAAAAATGGCCGCCAGAGCTATAAGTACAAAAAATCTTGTCCAGCTTTCACAAGTCAAGCTACTGGTGGGATTCAATGAAACTTCACATGATTGACCTTACAATGTACATAGTTTTGGGAGACATAATGTTTTGTGACAAAAACCTTTCTAGTTTCCATTTGCATTTGTGTATTCTCCGTTGCTGTAAATGAGAAATGAAGTAAAAATATGTTTTTCCATGTTAAATCATACAATCATTCATTGCATTTAAAATCTATTGGTGTGATGCATTAGTCACCCACATTGATTTTTTTCAGGTATTTTCCCTGATTTTAAATGATAGTATTCCAGTTTTTAAGTAATTTCACTTATATTTATGAATGTCGATGTTTGTCCTTTTTCATTGACTGTTAGTGTTTTCAAGTATTCAAATAATTTCACTTACATTTATGATTTTTCATTTTGTCCTTTTTCATTGACAAGCTATTGATTGTCAAAACTTATTGCAGTAAGCTAACATGTCAAAACTTATTGCAGTAAGCTAACATGGCCCTAAGAATCTCTCCTATTGTGGTGTCTGAATTGCAGATTGAAAGGGCTGAAATAAAAAAAAGCATCTTTATACACTAACGATCATGACGATATATAATTGCAATAGTATTGTTCATTCTATGTAACAACTGGTCACCAGTGCTTACATTATTATTCAAATTTACTGACTGCCTATCCATTTTTAGAATCGGGATAATGACGTCACTGGTTGACCTGGAAAACCAAGTACAATAACAACCTAATTGGTCCTGGAAGTCAAGAGTTATTGCCCTTTAATGATCAAAGTTATGTAAATTTCCTTGTCTGCTCAACAATTTGAGTTATCTTTGACATATACATTGATGAAACTTAGTCAAAATATGTGTTGGGTCAAAATGAAGACCAAAGTTCAATAGCCAGCAAAAGTTCCTCCCTTAAAGTCTAAAGAGTTATTCTCCTTTTTTTATAAAAAAAAATGTATAATAAGCTTTGTTGATAATTTAAGACATACATTAATAAAACTTATTCACAGTGTGTATTACAACAAAATAAAGACTAAGTTTGCAAATTTGGTCCTGGAAGTCAAGAATAATTTCCCTTTTACGATCAAAGTCATGTAAAATCTTCCTTGTCAGCTCAGGGTCAATAACTATGTCAATGGGTATCAAAATGTTGGTGGGTGGGTCAAAATGCATTGAATATTGGTCACAGGGTTATAGTTTGAAATTTGACCTCTGTCTTACATGGGCGTATTTTGCGTTGTATTGCTCTTTATTACTTGATCATGTTTTGAATTAGACAAAAATAATCATTTCCCTTTTTTTCATTTGTTTAACATACCAATTACAGCATCCACAATTTGCTTCTTCAGAGCAGTATATTGAGACAACTCAAACCTGGTTAAACTACTTTTAGCAAGCTCTTCCTGTGTAAGAAAGCTGTCATCAGATACCTGCTGACACGCTTTCCATCATGCTTTGGCTTTCTGGATGAGACACTCCTCTTGTGGTCATTGTCCTTTTTCTGTTGTTTTCTTTTGTAGAAAGGTTTTGTAAGTTGTATAGGCACACATACATTAGGCTTCATCTTTGAATCCACTGATATGTAGTTGTGGAGCTTTCCACATTGTTCCACCTGCTGAGCTGCAAATCTTAAAGAAAGTATTTCTCCTGAAAAAACAATATTATTAACATAAAATGTAGTAGGTACATTGAAAATGACTGTCACGGGACATAATTCCTGAACTAAATGTTTCGTATGATACGCATGATAAGGGTATCTATGTGACCTTTGTCTTCTTTCTGATGACCTTTCCAGGCTTCTGTATCTTAATGAATGTGACCTTATCATATTAATGTTTCTATACATGTGTCCTCACCCCTCTAGAATCGCTGTCAGATGACCAATGTGACATTGACCTCTGACTATCTCTTGAATGCCAAGATATAGACCTTTGCTACATGCTATTTCGGATGAAAAAGACTATGACCTTCAACTTTCCTTATCAAGGACCTATCAGAGTGACCCACTTGTGATATTGATCTACTTCTATCCCTCCGATGGGTTATGCTGTTATGAAAATGACTGTCATGAAGATATTTTGACCTTGACCTATTTGATGATAAGAACTGTGACCTATGAGAGGATGAATAATCCTAATCAGACCTTGATAAAGGTCTATCTTTATCTTTATGATACCTGTCCTTTATTTCTTTTGATGACGTTTCACTACCCTGGACTACTTCAGTGCCTGAAATTTGGCTAGAAGTATGGGAAACAGGTCAATCATGGGACTTTGTTTTGAACTGCCTTTGACCACCCCTAGACTCTCTTTAGACCTTTTTTTTAAATGACTTTCAGAAACCCTCTGTGAAGAGGCAACCTTTGACAATGGAGATCTTTACATGTCTCTTTATGCTTATACTGCTTCCATCTTTTAATTTAGACATAGTATCTATTATCTATTATTTACATCACATGAACAGACTAGAACTTATAAGCATACACATGATCTAATTATGAAATGAAAAAACTAAAATAAATAATTATATGTCACAGACTGAACATGTAAGTGATCAAATTAAAATAAAACTTATCAGATCAAATTGAAAATTTCAAGAGGCCGGCATAAAACATTTATGATTATCATAATAGCATTTTTCAGTAGTTTGATTCCTCAAAATATACATGAATTATACACATTCCCATTCATCAGTATTTTTTTCAAAAGCTTCCCGCTTTTAATTCTTTCGGAATACAGATCCGCCATTATGCATTTAAGATAAAAACTTTGAAGTTTGTTTGACATTTCTTGCCAGAGCTGAGGGTCAATTAAAGCATATTCTTTGGACATAATAACCTTGTAACGTCCAAACCACAAAGTCGCAGAACTTTCTCCCTGAAATTGCTAATTGTCCCTGAACTTCAAAATAGTAATTATGGTTTTCCTTAAGTTTTAATTCATTACCCACTTCCTTTAAATAAAAACAAACCCTGGGTCTTGGGCAGCCATCACAGGGCTTTGATATCGATATTTGTAGGAATTTTTACTTCAAGAATCTTCATCCCACAGCATGAGCAGTCTACAAGTCCATCCGGGCTTACTGTGACCCAGATATGGCATATTTCCACATACCAAAAGTCCACATTCACTTACTTTAAAGTTGTCATGTGTCTAACACAATGTTAATGCATACTTTCTCCTTGCTGCAGGTTCATGTTTTCTTACCCATTGGGTATAATCTTTGATTTGAGTTCATTCTAGGCTCCAACTGTTCTTACAATAAACTGGTGGTGTATTATCCGTTTTTTGCACACATTAGACCTAAATTGGAGAAAGTCTGAAGGAAACAGCTCCATAATGACTCATTCAGGAATGACATGTCTACACTTGCTTGGCTGAGTAACCTAAACTCTCATCTTGTGAAATGCCTATAGGTCAGGTATCAATATAACTTGGAAACAAAATTATGATTAATTTTTATTCCAGTAAAAGCACTTCAGATCTTGTCTTTTAATAAATTTTACCTTGTCCAGTATTTCAGTAACTGAAATTTGTTGGTTTTTTTTTGACAGGTCAGTTTAAACCGATTTTCTAAGATATTAATGTAAATACAAATGAAATAAATTTAACTTCCATAATAAATCATGAAACAAATTCATAGTATTTAACATGGTTAGTTTATTTCACTAACTCATGAATTTCTTGATTTTCTTCCCTAGGCCCATGGTCGTGAATAAATTAATTCATATGGTCTTCCACACATGGATGTTGAGCAGGCAGGCCAATTCCGGTTTTATTTATTGTAAAAAAAATGTCATTTAGCTGCAATTGTGACAATGTAAAAAGAAACAACCTCTACAAAATAACCTTTTATATAAACAAACAAAATAATCTACACAACTGTTCAGTAAACAAATGTCTATATAATAATGTCCTATCCGGCAAAGTGGAGCTGTTCATATTCTTCAGATGGGTATGTAGTCCTCATTTTGATCACAGCACATGATGGCAGGACCACCCAAACTTCCCAAGGTTACTGGCCAGCAGCCGATAAGCAGTACATGTATATTGGTGTGTTCTGAAACATGAACAGATATAAATGGTCTGATTTTATTGACTTCTTCCTAAGCTCAGAATCATCAGAATAGTCCATAATTTTATCCAAGTTTGATGCACTCAGGTCTTAATTCCTGGCTTCAGTTTACAGCTCTAGTTTGTAAGGTTCATACATGTACGGTCTTATTTCATTGACTTCTTCCTAAGCTCAGAGTCTCATCAGTAATATGCATTATTTTATTCAATAAGTATAAGTATTATCGAAAGATTAAGCTCAATGTGTAAAGCATTTCAATTATTATGGCGTTTCTTAATTTCACTTCTTACTTCACAGCAAAGGGAAGTATTTCAAACAAGTTTTCAATCGGAACACCTCAGGCAACTTCAAGAAGCATTTTGGGAGTGTTTTAAGTGATTCTGGTTGATCATTAATGGTAACGGCCATGTTCAAGATCTTCCATACAAACTTCTTTTGATAGTAGAATACTTCCTCTTTCTTCAAATATATGAGTGATATAATTACTTATATTTTACTTTATTTATCATGTCAATTAATTTGTAAACCTATATGTCTCAAACAAAAAAGATATCTTGAGAAACAGTATAAACAAGCAAGTTTAGGAAAGACTTATATTTATAAATTATCTTTAGATTTATAAATTATGAATCTTTAACTTTACAGATTTTTCAATCTATATATTAATAGATTATGAAGATAAAGACTGATAAAAACAAGTTTGTCTTAAAAATCACATGTTTATTTCAATTTTTTCTTTTTTGGATAAATTAAGGTTATTGAGTTTCAGCTATTTCTGTTGATGTTGATTTTTCAAGAAGTTGTTAATATTCAATTTACTTTGTGTGGTAAAGGTTAAAGGGTTTAAAGCCATATAATAGGGATTTATATAATTGTTTTTGTCTTACTTAAATTGTATATTTAAAGAACCTAAATTGAAAGAATGATACTGTTGGGGTTTTTTTTTCCAATTACAAAAAAAAGCAATAGAAAACTTTCTTCAGCAATTTTTATTTGTTTGGGTCGTCAGACCAAACAAATAATGGTAGCGAAATTTCAGAGTCTAATGTTGTTAATTGCAAATGCCGAAAGTAGTCCACTTTTTTGAAGCGGTTACTTCCCTTTTGTATGTACACAAAAGCCAAAAAATTCAGGGGAGATCACTGCGTAAAGATGGTCAAAGACAGGCGCATCAATTTTCAAGCAAAGTAATTCCCGAATGGTCGAAGATTTCTAATATTGTTTTATTGTATTTTCTGATCGAAAATAACTAAATACAAAGCGGACATTCAATCTCTGACACAGAAGTTTACGACAAAGCTAACAAGTAAGCCTCAAAACAGCTTAAAACTAGCGATTTAAAAGAAAGAAATATTTTATTTTGTTACAAGCATCCAACAAATTACAACGCATTTAAAGTTAAACAATAGCGTTGGCTTATAGAATTGTCAATAAATGCACAATCACAAATTACGCGGATGAATATGATTTTATCAATGAAAATACTATTTTTAGCCATGTAGATTACCGAATACTACACAAACCGAGTAGTGGAATATATAGATTCTACATGTCGGACTGTTTGGGCGAGAGGATTTTCGCTAAAATATTTACTTCAATTTTAAACAACAGGTTTACCCTGAACAAAATACCTCGAAATTAATAAGGATTACAAACCTGAATGCAATGGAAGTTCTAAATTTAGAATGACTTGATATTATTCAGACATTCTGTGTATAACTTCTCCGTGGTACATTGGTAACGCGCTCGCTTAGTGAGTGAGAGGTCTCGAGTTCAAATCCCAGTCGAGGAAATTATTTTTTTTTTGTTAAATTCTTTTTTTAAGTGTTTTTGTTAAGGAAGTAGCCATGAGTTACAAGGATAAAGTGTGGCTGTCGTAAAAAAAGTACATAAATGATTTTTTGATGCAACTCTAGTTATGCAGAATTCCGTATGTGCCTTACAAAATGAATTATAATACATAAAAATAAACTTATACAGGAAAATGCATACAGATATACAGTACGATTTAGATTGCAAAGATCAGAAAATACCACAGAACTTGCAACCCTTTGATTCTTTATAAATATACATGCTTATAGTAAGCTTCAGGATTATTTACATCTGTGTTAAACAACAGTTAAAAGTCGTTACAAGCCCTAATTTAGAATAATATGGTTTTCTTCAGACCGTTCACATATAAATTTAACCGTGGCTGAAGGGTTTTCGGGCTCGCTTAGGAAGCGAGAGGTCTGGAGTTCAAATCCCAGTAAAGGTAACTCATTTTTTTAAATTGTTAAAGTCAAATAAACATTGGATTGAATATCAGTGTTGCAATTAGTCTTATAGCCAATTTACTACAATTAAAACGCTGGAAAGCATTGGTGGCACTAAACATATAATCTCACAACCTGCACCTTTCTTACATTCTGAGACCCAAACAAATTCAGCGCCTTCTGTGCTTTGATTTATTCTGTTTTTATATATTATTTAATTTAAATTATCATTGTTATGATAAAGACATAATTATCACTGTTTGGATAAATATTGACATAGATATTGCTGTTTAGAAAATGTAGACATAGATATTCAAAAAAAAATTATGAAACAAATTCATATTATTTAACATGGTTAGTTTATTTCACTAACTCATGAATTTCTTGATTTTCTTCCCTAGGCCCATGGTCGTGAATAAATAAATTCATACGGTCTTCCACACATGGATGTTGAGCAGGCAGGCCAGTTATGGTTTTGTTTATTGTAAAAAAAGATGTCATTTAGCTGCAATTGTGACAAAGTAAAAAGAAACAACCGCTACAAAATAACCTTTTATATAAACAAACAAAATAATCTACACAACTGTTCAGTTAACAAATGTCTTTATAATAATGTCCTATCCAGCAAAGTTGAGCCGTTCATAATCTTCAGATGGGTATGTAGTTCTTATTTTGATCACAGCACATGATGGCAGGACCACCCCAACTTCCTTCCCAAGGTTACTGGCCAGCTGCCGTTACGCAGTATATCGGTGTCTCATGAAACATGAACAGATATAAATGGTCTGATTTCATTAAGTTTTTCCTAAGCTCAGAGTCATCAGAAAAGTCCATAATTTTATCCAAGTTTGATGCACTCTGGTCTTAATTCATGGCTTCAGCTTACAGCTCTAGTTCATAAGGTTCATACATGTACGGTCTTATTTCATTGACTTCTTCCTAAGCTCAGAGTCTCATCAGTAATATGCATAATATTATTCAATATATAAGTATTATCGAAAGATTAAGCTCAATGTGTAAAGCGTTTCAATTATTATGGCGTTTCTTAATTCCACTTCTTACTTCACAGCAAAGGGAAGTAATTCAAACAAGTTTTCAATCGGAACACCTCAGGCAACTTCAAGAAGCATTTTGGGAGTGTTTTAAGTGATTCTGGTTGATCATTAATGGTAACGGCCATGTTCAAGATCTTCCATACAAACTTCTTTTGATAGTAGAATACTTCCTCTTTCTTCAAATATATGAGTGATATAATTACTTATATTTTACTTTATTTATCATGTCAATTAATTTGTAAACCTATATGTCTCAAACAAAAAAGATATCTTGAGAAACAGTATAAACAAGCAAGTTTAGGAAAGACTTATATTTATAAATTATCTTTAGATTTATAAATTATGAAAATTTAACTTTACAGATTTTTCAATCTATATATTAATAGATTATGAAGATAAAGACTGATAAAAACAAGTTTGTCTTAAAAATTACATGTTCAATTCAAATCTTTCTTTTTTGGATAAATTAAGGTTATTGAGTTTCAGCTATTTCTGTTGATGTTGATTTTTCAAGAAGTTGTTATTCAATTTACTTTGTGTGGTAAAGGTTAAAGGGTTTAAAGCCATATAATAGGGATTTATATAATTGTTTTTGTCTTACTTAAATTGTATATTTAAAGAACCTAAATTGAAAGAATGATACTGTTGGGTTTTTTCCCAATTACAAAAAAAGCAATAGAAAACTTTCTTCAGCAATTTTTTATTCTGTTTTTATATATTATTCAATTTAAATTATCATTGTTATGATAAAGACATAATTATCACTGTTTGGATAAATATTGACATAGATATTGCTGTTTAGAAAATGTAGACATAGATATTCAAAAAAAAATTATGAAACAAATTCATATTATTTAACATGGTTAGTTTATTTCACTAACTCATGAATTTCTTGATTTTCTTCCCTAGGCCCATGGTCGTGAATAAATTAATTCATACGGTCTTCCACACATGGATGTTGAGAAGGCAGGCCAATTCTGGTTTTATTTATTGTAAAAAAAGATTTCATTTAGCTGCAGTTGTGACAATGTAAAAAGAAACAACCTCTACAAAATAACCTTTTATATAAACAAACAAAATAATCTACACAACTGTTCAGTTAACAAATGTCTATATAATAATGTCCTTATATCCGGCAAAGTGGAACCCTTCATAATCTTCAGATGGGTATGTAGTACTTATTTTGATCACAGCACATGATGGCAGGACCACCCAAACTTCCCAAAGCTACTGGCCAGCTGCCGATAAGCAGTACATGTATATCGGTGTCTCCTGAAACATGAACAGATATAAATGGTCTGATTTCATTTACTTCTTCCTAAGCTCAGAGTCATCAGAATAGTCCATAATTTTATCCAAATTTGATGCACTTTGGTCTTAATTCCTGGCTTCAGCTTAAAGCTCTAGTTCATAAGGTTCATACATGTACGGTCATTATTAATTTCATCAACTTCTTCCTAAGCTCAGAGTCTCATCAGTAATATCCATTATTTTATTCAATAAGTGTAAGTATTATCAAAAGAAAGCGTAAAGCATTTCAATTATGACAGCGTTTCTTAATTTCACTTCATACTTCACAGCAAAGGGAAGTAATTTAAACAAGTTTTAACTAAACTATGCAACTGTGCTAAAATCCGGGGCGAGAAATTCTAGAACTGTTCTTGAACAAGTTCTTGAACTTGTTCCAGAACGTTTCAAGAACATTAAATGGTAGTTCAAGAACTAAACCATTTCTAGAACTTTCAAGAACAGTTCTTGAATAAGTTTAAGAAAAGTTCTAGAACATGTTTTAGAACACTTCTTGAACATGTTACAAGTTCCAAGAACAATTCATTAACTTCTCGAGTCTTAGCTTCTGACTAGTAGTCCTCACAAAAATTGGACACAGAAGAACAGACTGATGGACCAATGTATCAAACTGCACAAAACAAACTCAAATGAGTAGTGCACCATGGTGAATGTAACATGACTATGGTGAGGTTTCATACAAAAACAACATAACATAACATTCAAGCGCTTTTCAAGGACATTTTTTATGTTTTCAAAGAAAAGTCAACCACTAGTTGCAAAATTGAAACTGTATTAGAACATAAGTGTTTCTGTTTAAGTGAAGTCTGATACCTTAAAATTTAACACTTTTCCAAGGTTTTATGAATCTTGCTAAACTCTTTTTCTGGTCTCTACGCAGAACCTTTTGCAAATTTTCAAATTTTTTTTATGAATATAGCAAATATTTGCTGACTACACAACTTTCCAGCTGTTGGAACCGGTGTTGGTTCAGCTGACATTTAACCTCATCTATACATTTGATTGTCCTTTTCCTGGTTCTTGTTCCAGAGCAGAGTTCATCACTAGTGAAAAAGTATAAACATAAATTTTTGAATTTATTGTGTACACCTATTCCCTTGGCAACTACAGCTTCAATATCGGGTTCAACAGTTGTGTCTTGTTCGGCAGTCTTGTTCACAATCTTGGTTTGTTGAACAGTGTGGTCTAGTTCCACAGTGGCAACTTTAGGTTTCACAAGACTGTCAGCAGAACTTTCATTTACTAATTGCCCTGTCCTGCTTGTTTTTTCTAATTCTTCGATACCGTCCTCCAATTTCCGATACTTCCGTCTTAAGCTCTTAACATCTTCCTAAAAGCTTTTAATTTTCCCTTTGAAAATTTATGCAGAAAATATATAATTCCTTACTTACTTTTTACCTTATTCTACAAAGTCTACTAGAATCAAGAAGCAAGTTTTATTTCTTACGGAATAAAATTGTTGTCTTTGATTTTCTTTCAATTTCAATAAAACAGTGTTTGTACAAATTATGCTTCAGTTGTAATAAAAAGGTCAAGCAATCTTAGCTATTTTGTTGACGTAAAATAGACTTCATTCAGCGGGCTGATTATGATTTATTAGACACCAGGCTGAAAACTCTTAATTCAGGTCATGTGACACTTATTATCTTTTGAAATCATGGGCAATTTTGTAACTAAATATAGTAACAAGTGTATTAATGCATGTAATATCCTTTACAAAGAAAATAAACAAATCATTAATTATTCTTTTCTTTTTTCTCTCATTATGTAGTCCAATACAGAAATAATGCTATATATAGTCACATGGATATGTTTTTTTCCATGCTACATCTTTGTACACATTTCCGCTTCCTTCCTTGTGAAATGAGATTGCTTCCTCTTAACAATCTCTATTGTTCTGTTATAAGTCGTTAACAATCTCTATTGTTCTGTTATAAGTCGTTAACAATCTCTATTGTTCTGTTATAAGTCGTTAACAATCTCTATTGTTCTGTTATGAGTCGTTTTGTTGAAGTTGATCAACTGTCTTCAATTTACTTGTTTATAAAGCCAATGATAGGGCTTGAAATGGAGGCTTGAAATGGAGGCTACTGCTGGGTCAGCATATAAGTTGTTGTTTAAACCTCAAAACCTGCAAAAACCTCTGACATATTGCCCTCGTGAAAGCTGACACATTGCCCTCCTGCAGGCTGACACACACATTGTCCTGGTGTAAGCCATGTTGCTAACTCATATGTCCTTTCATCATATTTTACACCTCAAACAAAAAAAAACATGGCCAAATGGTTAAGGTGGTTGGTTTCCTTTAAGTCACATGACCCTCATTCCTGTGGGTTTGAAGCCCATCAAGGGAACATTGGTGGTTCTACTGCCAGCTTGTGCCTGAAATGATGCATGAAGGGGCACCTGAGGTCTTCCTCCACCAGTAAAGCTAGAGAGTTGTTGTTTGGTCTCTACCGTGAGGCTGGGTGTTACAGTGTGACTTAAGATCCAACAAGTAGTCTTATTTAGAGTGTTCAAAGCATACGGTAAGGGAATACGGTACGGGAATACGTTTTCAAGTGCAATGGTACGAGAATACGTTGCCATCATATGGGTAAAGGAATACGGTACTGGAATACGTTTCCATCATATGGGTAAAGGAATACGGTACTGGAATACGTTTCCATCATATGGGTAAAGGAATACGGTACTGGAATACGTTTTCGCGTGATCATATGGATAGTATATGTTCCACAGAAAATACTTTGACAGACTTTGCTTTTCTGCTAGATTAATTAGAATAAAATCAGGATAAAAGGGACGTTAAGGCGATTGTGACTAGCAAGGATCCCAATGAGTCTGCACATCCACGCAGTCTCATCAGGATCCAAGCTGTTCACCATCATTATGCAACATATGATATAAAAACGATCATTTGGATCCGTGTTGATTGTAATCGTGTTGATTGTAATCGCCTTAACGTCCCTTTTTGATTGACACGACTCAATTATTAGGTTTTACAACTTGTGTAAAGGATTAATGTACTTAGTGTGAAAATGTGTGTGTGTGTCTGACATCTTAATGGTAATGTAAATACAGTTGATTGCCTTAGTACATAGGAATTTAATGCCTGTGTTTAACGGTAACAGCTAAACTATTTTAGAATCTAGTTGTGGTTGTGTTATATACTGGCTCATAATTATTATAATCATATACATCATACATATCCCAACTCAAATTTGTATGACTTTCTAATCTCTGTGGCGAGCTAAGATAATCATTTTCAGTTTCGATACGTGTACTATTTCTACTCTCTGTTTGAATAAAGGGGGAATTTTCTAAGATACGCAATCTCCTTTCGAACATGTCCAACTGCTGTTGCGTGTTCCAGTAAATATCGGATTTTCTAGACAGAGGAGCCTTTTTTTAACTGATACATTAAATTTAGAGACAAAAATAATTACAATAACAATGAAACAGCATAATAGGAATATCAAGATATATATTACTATAAAATGAGGGGAAAATTGCAGTGCATTATTTACAGTACCTGTTATCATGGACATGCTGTTGCTAGTGACTGTGTCAGACATAGGAGTGGTAGGTGCGGTAGGGGTAGTGGCATCATGAGATGATGCCATTTTCCTGGTAGCAGGTATCCTGGAGGTAGAAATCCTCGTAGAAGGAGTGGTAGGTGCGATAGGGTAGTGGCAACATAAGATGATGATGTCATTTTACTGGCAGCAGGTGTCCTGGAGGTAGAAATCCTCGTAGAAGGAGTGGTAGGTGCGATAGGGTAGTGGCAACATAAGATGATGATGTCATTTTACTGGCAGCAGGTGTCCTGGAGGTAGAAATCCTCGTAGAAGGAGTGGTAGGTGCGATAGGGTAGTGGCAACATAAGATGATGTCATTTTACTGGCAGCAGGTGTCCTGGAGGTAGAAATCCTCGTAGAAGGAGTGGTAGGTGTGATAGGGGTAGTGGCAACATAAGATGATGTCATTTTTACTGGCAGCAGGTGTCCTGGAGGTAGAAATCCTCGTAGAAGGAGTGGTAGGTGCGATAGGGTAGTGGCAACATAAGATGATGTCATTTTACTGGCAGCAGGTGTCCTGGAGGTAGAAATCCTCGTAGAAGGAGTGGTAGTTGCGATAGGGTAGTGGCAACATAAGATGATGTCATTTTACTGGCAGCAGGTGTCCTGGAGGTAGAAATCCTCGTAGGAGTGGTAGGTGTGATAGGGGTAGTGGCAACATAAGATGATGTCATTTTACTGGCAGCAGGTGTCCTGGAGGTAGAAATCCTCGATAGACGTGGGAGATGATAAAATATTACTTTCATTGCCCTGAAAGATATTTAAAACAGTATTAGCAATTAATTGGAGTAAGTGTTGTAAACTATAAAGAAAACAATGTATTATCAGTTTGATAAAATAAATCAAATAGGATGCCCTACAGAAAGCCCAAAACATCAAAAATGAAAATGCTCTGCACAATCTGCTCTTTAAAACCTCCTTTCGCAAGTGAGATCAGGCTGGAGATGTCTAAACTCAAGTCCTCAATAACATTTAAGTCTATCTAGGTAAAACATAAATTGAAACAAAGTTAAAAAATTAGCAGGTCCAGGTTTTGATTAGATTTGTTTTCATGGATGATTATGAAACCCGTCATATCTTGCTGTATTACTTACACTGCACGTCCAAGTAGACTGGTCTGAATGGACTTCTACACTGCCTGGCCCCTTGAATCCCTCGATTAGTTTACATACCTCTGTTTTCTCTGTTATAGATTTAATATATATCTGTGTGGTATTCGGGAATGTTTCTAAATTTAATATGCTGCCAGTAAATCTTTCAAATTGGATAACATTTACATTTTCATATACTCTTCTTGATGTGTAAACTCCTCGTGAATCATACGTGCAAGTTATTCTCTGTGAAAAGTCTATATTATGTCCGCATCGATGGTCCAAATAGATATATTCAGTTTGTTCACACATACTCTGAGTACCCGCGTACGCAAGAAGTATCCAATAAATTGTCCTAATCATTTTTAATTGTAAAATGTATTTAGTTCGTGAACTTTGTAACTTTCTCCGCCAATCTCTAATGAAAAATAGTATTTTAAATTAAGGGAGAGAATTCAAAGATCCACTAAATGCAATTTCCCGTATCCGGTATCTGCACTGACGATAGGTATGATTACACTAAATTTTAGACAAAAAAGGTCTTCCCTTCATGCACTATGATCTGATATAATTTCTTAAAATTTACATGCTGGTTTTAATCTGCTGTACATGTAATTCAGAGATACGCAATAAAAATTAGAACTGGTGAACAAAATCGTTCAATTGTCGCCGTACGAAATGGTAGGCTTCACGTCTATTCAAACACACACCAGCCCCATTTGGTTCATAAAAACTACCTGTATTTAGAAGTCGGTGTACAACATCGTGATTAAAAAAAAGACCTCCTGATAGGTATAGTCTCATTATGCTACGTCCGTTAAAACGTCCAAACCAATAATTCCAGTTGTCTTTAGCTTTCCTGGCATCGCGTGTACTTAAAGATGATGAAGGTTGTAAACATTGACATATTTGGCTCCATAAACATAGATGTATCTGGAACTGGTGTACTCGTAGATGATGCAAGTTTACAATTATACAACTGTCTACAAAACGGACACTTTTGCAGACATTCGAAACAGGAACTACACACTAAAGACTAATCTGGTTCTCTGCACAACAAGAGTACGTCTGGCGTGGCCCAAAAATGGCGACCTCCAGTGTAAGTAAAACGGATAGGAAAAAGTATAAATGTTTGGACCATTGGCTGAAATTACAAAATAAAAGTTGTCTTATAAGCCTGAAACTGTAGCGCAGCAGTGATTTTGTCATAGATTTATTAATTTTTTGAGCAATTGCATTTTGATTTACTGTTATAGTGTTCGGATGATGCGAATGTAATGCCAATTTCGGATACTAAAATAAACTATATACGCTTGTAGATCTATCATAAAAATATAGTGAGAACAACTTTCTACGGTATTTAAAACTTATAGATACATTGTGTCCTAAACTTGGCAACAATGTTTTTTCACTCAAGAGGGCAAATTGCTGACATAACAGTCTTAAAATCTCAAGAGCATATTTTGACTTATTCTTATGGCCTTTCAACACCAGCATGATATACTTCATGTGACAGAGCAAACGAATCCGACTTGGTGATTTCACAATGTCACATAGTTCGAGAAAAATGAGTCCAAGTTCCAATACAACTTTTCCATATGACAATACAGCGTCAGTTCTATTAACATCCACATCTTCGCTTGATATGTGCCGCCTGCTTTCAGATACTATGTTTAAAACAAGTGGTTGTACAAAAGTCGTCATCCAATGCTTTATTTCATTGTTTGTCATATTTTTGGGGTCTGGGAGATTTTCTGGGGCTGTGTCAGTGTTCTTCAAATCAAAATACTGACATGTTGCTTCGACAATGTACGCCCTTATGAATGAAACTGCTAGGTCTCGACAGCTATGATAATGATTTTTGACGTCTTTACCTTCAGCATGTTTTCGCAAAAGTCTTACTTTCTGTGAGTAAAGTGTGAATGGCTCTGTACAGTCCGCTTTGTAAAGTATGTCATAGAATGTTGCTAAAACAGTCATTTGAAGATGGAACAGCTCAAATGTTATTGGAGATAGATTTTCAAACCTCTCGGATGCAGTCAGGGCTGCTGCTCTTAGTCTTTTTGCACCAGAAAACCTTTCTCTAGTGAGCTGGTCACCCCCTATGTGAATTTGAGGAACTTGGAGTCCAGAACCTTGATATAAGGTCTCACCTAAATCTTGGTATGTGTCCAAAATATCTACAACATCAGCATATTTCTGTTCAATTTTATGCTGTATTTGAAGGGGTATGACTGTGTTTTTCAGTTTCATTTTCAAAGGTGTTCCCCCTTGAATTTCATTACTTACAGCTGATTTGGCAAAATTTAGCCATGGAAAAAAGTCTGTTAATACCCTTGAAACAAGAATGCACATATCACTTGTTATCACTTTCCAGTCATTATCATGCATAATGAATTGCTCAGCTGGAAGCTGCTCAAGGTTGCACTGGGGTATTGTGTCTGAACAGTCATTGAATGAAACATTTTGAACAATATATTATGGCAGCAGATCTAAACCAATGTTCCATATGGCCAGCTTTACCTGTACTTTTTCTCTCGTTCGTGACTCCAATATTGAAGTTAATATTGTCTCCAACTATTCGAAATTTCTTGCCCCCTTGTATGGAATTGATAAGCTCAGTGTTAAAGCTGCCTGATATAGCTGACATAGTCTCCAACATGCCAGAATGGCTAAGTGATATACCCAGAGGCTGTAGCCGGTCATACACCTGTTGGATAGAGAAAACATATAAAATAGATAGTGTGTGTGTTGAGGATTACACCATATTACATCTCCTTACATTGAAGGTCAGTCTTTTTGGTTCAGAACAAGTACTAATTTAAGTTCACTGCAAAAACGTACAAGTCTATATTTAGTATTTATATGTACAGGTAATACTTATTTTTTACATTTCTAAGGAGCACCAACTGTCATCAGAAAATATGCCCCACCTAATTGTACGACAACAAGTTTGGTGATAAGTGGTTGTATGTTAAATGCTACAAGTGGACACTGCAAAGACAGTTTCAATGGTCCTTTCTCTTGAAGGACTGATGCTTAAAAGCAGGTTATGAAATATAACATAACAGTGATTTATAGTGAAAACTTTTTGTAAATTAAATTAAATAATTAATGACTCCTGGCTGCTTTAATATCAAAATCATATTCAATTATAAACATAAACATGACATAAAGAGACCTATTGAAGACTTTGAATAGAAAAAGCCCTGGTCTGTCACATTTACCCAAAATAGGTTGTTTCTTTGACGGTGATATCCTGTGGTCGAACTTCATTAACTGTTCAAAGTGAAGAGAAGAACCAGCAGGTGAACAGGAAAACATCAGCTAGAACTTGGAACGTAACTGTAGAACATGAGAAAACGTCAGCTATAACTTGGAACTTAACTGTATAACATGAAAAACAAGGGTTTCAACTATAACAAAAGCAATTGGATGCTGAACTATATTTAAAGTAACATGCTTCGAAAACTTCAAAAATGTCTTATGATATTATATACATTTATGTGTGGTGTGCATATACTGTATCTATTTTAATTTGTATGACAGTTGTCAAGTTCTCATTTAGTGTCATAAATTGTTTCCTTATCAATGGTTACAACTGGAGAATATATACCTCATAGTAATGAAATAGTAGGGTTCATACATTTATGCATGTTTGTATATAGGCATGCTTGTATAGCACTATTACGCATTTAGAATTTAGAATTTTTTGTTAGTGGCTTATTTATAAGACAATTCATTATAACAGAAAACAAACAGTTGAGGCCAAACATTAACTACCAGGCCTGCAACAATTCTGAAACAGTTTTGCATGCACAAACCATATACCTTTTGGTGAGTCTGTTCATTTGCAAGTGTAACTGCAACAACCTTTTGGGCACTGGACAATTCATGGAACCTCTCTTTCATCAGCATGCCATATACTGTACCCAGCACTGGCACAACAGACTCTGTTGCAGCTAAATTTCCAATTTTTCCAGTTGGAAGTGCAACAGCAAGTAAAATTTCAGCCAGAAAAGTTTGCTTGTCTGTCATTTCAGCTACAATATTGTCCCAACTGAAGGTTGCTAGATTTTCATATTGTTTTTGATTTAAAACACTCCTTCTGGTTGCACATTCTCTGGCCTCCATTTCTACGTCATATAGCACAAGGCACTTCAATTCCTCTGCTAGAGACGAGCTCATTAATCCTCTGGCAATTTGTTGAGGACTGCCTCTACCTGTTGCAAAATAAGTAACCACCATTACAGTTCTTTCCACAGTAAGACAACTTGAACAGCTGATTTCCATCAATGCCTGTAGTCATGCAAGATTTCATTCGTAATAACAATTTTTAATACCTAAAACTTGTTTTATTAGCCCAATCTTTCAACAGTTTAAAAAGGGAAATCTGATCTGGGAAGCTCTGCCTAACTCCATATAATAAGTGTATAAAGAATAATTATGGTTTCTGTTTTTTAACTTACAAAGCAACTCCACCAAATGAGCCTTTTCATCGTCCTTGAGCTCAGCATAATGACGAAGACGTCTTAAAGCAGCCTTGTGAATAGACTCTGCACCCTTGCCAGCTTTTTTCTGGAGTAAGACAAAAATCAAGTTGGATTGTCTTGGAAAACTTTATTTCTTGTAACAAGCAGAATACTTGACAACAATCAGTCATTGGAAAACCTTGTGCAAAAAACTTGAAAGAAAAGTGGATTGAATCAAAATTAAAAAAATAATTTTGCATTTATCTAAACAATTGTTTTACTAATGGCACATACATTTAATAGTGACAACCGAAGAATATTAATTGCATTTGCAATATTATCTTGCTTTGATCAAGGGCTCTTATTCGGCCATTTGAATTAAGATATACACACAAACATTCAATTTAAAGCCCACATCATAACATCATGTGTACATGTATAACATCTAAAATGTTCTAATTTTTGCTGCTTAGCATGAATTACTATGTATATCTTCAGATATATCAGAAAGTTTAAATATTACAATAAGAATTTACAAAGTATTTTCTATTTAAAAACAAAATATTTAAACACCTTACAATATTATTTACCTTAAGTTCTTTTTTTGGCTCCAAAAATATCCATTCACCTTCCTCATTATCACTTGACCTGAAACTGAAGAACCACAGAGAATGAGTGTTGGTATATCAATAACCTGATACCTGACACTCTACAAATTGTAGAGTCAACATTAACATTTTTCATATACATTATCTAAGTGTTATCATTTTGGACCATTAAGCTAACTTTTTTTAACGTGCACTGGTGTATTAAGCAATGTCACACGGGGCCCCAATTTAACATCCCTCACTGATTTGCTTGATACATGTAATAGAAAGAGCACCGAAACACAAGGGTATTTGATTTGTACGAGGGGGCGTAGCCCCCGAGTATTAATCAGATTGCCGAGTGTTTTGGTGTTCTTTCTCTTTTGTATCATAGTCAAACATAAAAGCACGTTCCCTGTTGTCACAATATGAAACCCCGGCAAAAATGAACCAATGAACGAACATCTGAATATGACATTTCTGTCGCTTTCCCTTTCTCTGCCGTCACAATATGTAAACCCCAGCAAAAATGAGCCAATCAATGGGTATGCTCTGGAGTGCGGGTAACTAATACCCGCACTCCAGTTAACGCACGGTGCATGTATATGTATACGATTTAACCCAGACACATTTTCAACAGAAAGGTCTCCAAACTATGATACAACAGTTCAATTATTGCATTACCCATTCACTGGTGTCCATTACATACCTGCATATGGTTTGGACAATGTTTCAATATTTCATTACCAACTGTTAACATTCTCAACAATTTACCTGGTAGATATAGGGAGCACTATGTCAGTCTGAGTTCCTTGATCCACTGATTTCACTATTTCTCCTGAAGAGGTCGGGATCTGTTCAGTGATGTCCAGTCTCTTAAATGCATTTTTGCAGGAACGGCCTGTTAAAAAATAAACTCATTTACAAATATGTTTTTTAAAAATGAGTTACCATGTTCAGCGTATTAAGAAACTATTGTGCTATCTATCAATTTAATACCAGAAATCCACATCCATTACAGTTGTATTACTAAATGTTTTTATAACATGACTGTTCAAAGGCTTAACAATGCTGCAGAAATGGTGAACTGTCTATATTAAAGTACAAAAATGTTCATAAAAGCCGAATTTCCAATAACTATCTGTCACCATGGAAGCAACATGGATAACAGTATGTTCAAAATGTATTCAATCACCTTCATTTGTTCCTATCACAAGTGTGTGTCTTATTGCCATTGAATACAGTAATGTACATATTTTTATTTTTAACATTTTTTAAAAAATTTTATAGTTAATTTATTTTGGTCAATATGATGAATATAATTATGTCTTATGAAAAATTATTCCACAATTTTTCATGAAAGAAAATTACTATCTTTATTTATACAATAATTATACTAATTTTTTTTCATGAAAAATTGTGGAATATTTTTTTATAAATATGACATTGAATCACTATCTTGACCAAAAATATAAATAATAAAAATATAAAAAATATAAAAAAATATAAAAAATAAAAAAATATATTCAGGCAATATGACGAGCGCCTGTGGTTAAACTAAACCTGAAATAATTTCTCTTAAAACTCGTAACATGTTTATCTTACCTGTCCTTAGATTCACAGGAAATTTGACATTCATTGCCTCGGCACATTTTGTCCAGTACAGTTTTGCATGAAACATTGTGAAGTGAACTTCTAGTAAGATTGTTCAAATTATAGCCCTGGGGTCAAAATTGCCCCCGCCCCAGGGGTCATTGATTTTCAATATATAATTATATATATAGTAAAAAATCTTATTGTCTGAAGGTACAAGGCTTAGAGCTTTAATATTTGTTAAATGATATTATCTATAGGAACTCTACCAAAGTTGTTCAAATTTTGCCTCTTTGAGTGTCAAAATAAATAAAAAATAGCCCCGCCCCGGGGGCCATAGGTTTTCCATTAAAATTTATTATGTATATAGTAAAAACTTAAAAAATCATCTTCTTTAAATTTACAAAGATATTTTGCATGAAACATTATGTAGTGAACCTCTAGCAAGATTGTACAAATTATAGCCCTGGGGTCAAAATTGGCCCCATGCCCAGGGGTCATTGATTTTCACTATGTACATATAGTAAAAAATTAAAAAATCCTCTTGTCTGACGTTACAAGGCTTAGAGCTTTGATATTTGGTATATAATATCATCTATGGGTCCTCTACTAAAGTTGTTTTAATAATGCCCCTAGTGTTAAAATTGCCTTGCCCCAGAGGCGATTTTTTTCCTTATATGTATAAAGTAAAAATTTGAAAAATCTTCTCTGAATTGAAAAATCTTCTTCTCTGAATTGACAAAGGCTAGAGGTTAAATATATGGCATGAGACTTTGCGATGTGAACCTTTACCAAGATTGTTCAAATTATAGCCCTGGGGTCAAAATTGGATCCGCCCAGGGGGTCATTGATTTTCATTATGTACATATAGTAAAAAAATAAAAAATATTTTTGTCTGAAGGTACAAGGCATAGAGCTTTGATGTTTGCTATATAATATCATCTATAGGTCCTCTACTAAAGTTGTTCAATTTTTTTCCCTGGTGTCAAAATTGGCCTTGTCCGGGGACAGTGATTCTCATTATGTACACATAGTAAAAACAGAAAATAAAACAAATGTTTTCTGAATGGGAGAAAGCTACAGCTTAGATATTTGACTTGAAATGTTGTTTGGTGGACTTGTATCAAGATTGTTTTGAATTAAACCCTTGGGTCCAAAATTTTGCCTTGCCCAAGGGGACAGTGACCTACTTTCTTGTCCTTTGATATACAGCAATGAAATTTTGACCATGTGCACAGTTTTAGTTGTAAAATTGAACTTTGATATCAGGTGACCTAGATTTTGTTGATGTGACCTTCTTTCTTGTCCTTTGATGTACAGCTTTGAAATTTGAACCATGTGCACAGATTAAGATGTAAAGTGAACTTTGATTTCAGCTGACCTAGATTTTGACAAAGTGTCTTACTGTGTTGTCCTTTTGATGTAGTCATGAAATTTAGGCTGTGTGAAATACGACATCCACCACCAGATTCACTAGACTCGAGTGCATTGATACATTCCTACTCTGATCTTTTATTGAGTTAACAACAGATTTAACCACTAATCTGATAATAAGAATAAGATAGGTCAGGGATCTATGCTTTATGACAATCTTCAAAATTGTATAGAAACAAAAAAAATCTGTTCCTACACTACTATTTAGTGTTGTATTAATGCGGTGGCATAGCATTTTTCTCAAATGCAATCTTGTTTATAGTAGTAAATCTTTTAAATTTAAAGGTCCTTTTTAAGGAAATTTTAATTTTAGGAATTTGTATCAATACTTTTATAGATATGAAGATTTAATTTTTGTTGACTAAGAAACTGGGTATTTGAATATTTAAAATTCACTATAAGGGTTAAATCAAGATTTCAATGTTCAGTGTTGAGACTCTATTTCTATACAAACTTGTATAACTTATGTAACATATAATTAAACATGCAAAGTCTCAGTCAAAATTGTGTATGGTTTAGAAATCAAAATATCATTTAGAATTTGAATGCTGATTAAAAATAATTATAAGATTTACAAATTTTTCAAAAACAAACTATTATCACTTTTATTGATTTTTGGGGGAGTTTTTGTTGTTATTTTTTTGTTTTGGGCACAAAATTCTTTGTAAAATTAACCTGTTTAATGTTTCCCTTAGTGTAATAAAGGTGATGCATTAAGATATATTTCTTTACAAATTGAACATTATATGAAATAAATGCAAAACTATCTTAGCTACTTCGTCTTTTAAGATGACATAGTGCAGTTTTCTCTTATATCATCCAAATTAGCATTCTAAATGATAGGCTAAATCGCCATAATGTACTTAGCTAAGTTTGATTAAGTGTAAAAAAAAAATGTGTTGAAGTACGGTAAATGATTTTTGGGGGGATTTTTTCTCATTGCAAAACACAAATTTTGTTGCTGCTGATTAATTATGTGTTAGATTGCATCCTTTTTGACTCATAGTTGGGAGAAAAATTTGAATAAAAAAGGGAAAATTAAGATTATACTATTTTGAAAATATATTTTCAATTACATTTAATGGTTTTGTCCAGATTGAATGGCGGACAAAGTCATTTAAGATATTAAGCATGGTAAGGATGGATTTTTGGCCGGTTGCACTGGTGCAAAATCCGGGTTTATAGTATGGTGAATGTCGGGCGGCGGGCAGGCAGGCGGGCGGTTTGCGGGCAGGCGGGCGGGGGCGGGCGGGGAAAATATTTTTCGTAACAGTTTTCTCAGCAACTACTTATCACAGCCTCTTGATATTTGGCATACAGCATTGACACATGGTCCCATACCGTGGGATTCAAATTCAGGTCTGTCGCTCATCCACTTCCTGTTTATCCACTTAGTTAAATTAGTTAGATTTTTCGACATTAATGGTCAATGGTAGGAAATTTTCGTAACAGTTTTCTCAGCAAACTTCTTATCACAGCATCTTTATATTATACAGCGTTGAACACATGGTCCAATACCGTGGGATTCAATTTCAGGTCTGTCCCTCATACACTTCCTGTTTATCCACTTAGTTAAATTAGTTAGATTTTTTGACATTAATGGTCAATGGTAGGAAATTTTCGTAACAGTTTTCTCAGCAACTACTTATCACAGCCTCTTGATATTTGGCATACAGCATTGACACATGGTCCCATACCGTGGGATTCAATTTCAGGTCTGTCGCTCATCCACTTCCTGTTTATCCACTTAGTTAAATTAGTTAGATTTTTCGACAATAATGGTCAATGGTAGGAAATTTTCGTAACAGTTTTCTCAGCAACTACTTATCACAGCCTCTTGATATTTGGCATACAGCATTGACACATGGTCCCATACCGTGGGATTTGATTTCAGGTCTGTCTCTCATCCACTTCCTGTTTATCCACTTAGTTAAATTAGTTAGATTTTTCAATATTAATGGTCAATGGTAGGAAATTTTCGTAACAGTTTTCTCAGCAACTACTTATCACAGCCTCTTGATATTTGGCATACAGCATTGACACATGGTCCCATACCGTGGGATTCGATTTCAGGTCTGTCGCTCATCCACTTCCTGTTTATCCACTACTGTAGTTAAATTAGTTAGATTTTTCGACAATAATGGTCAATGGTAGGAAATTTTCGTAACAGTTTTCTCAGCAACTACTTATCACAGCCTCTTGATATTTGGCATACAGCATTGACACATGGTCCCATACCGTGGGAATTAATTTCAGGTCTGTCGCTCATCCACTTCCTGTTTATCCACTTAGTTAAATTAGTTAGATTTTTCGACATTAATGGTCAATGGTAGGAAATTTTCGTAACAGTTTTCTCAGCAACTACTTATCACAGCCTCTTGATATATTTTGCATACAGCATTGACACATGGTCCCATACCGTGGGATTCCATTTCAGGTCTGTCGTTCATCCACTTCCTGTTTATCCACTTAGTTAAATTAGTTAGATTTTTCGACATTAATGGTCAATGGTAGGAAATTTTCGTAACAGTTTGCTCAGCAACTACTTATCACAGCCTCTTGATATTTGGCATACAGCATTGACACATGGTCCCATACTGTGGGATTCAATTTCAGGTCTGTTGCTCATCCACTTCCTGTTTATCCACTTAGTTAAATTAGTTAGATTTTTCGACATTAATGGTCAATGGTAGGAAATTTTCGTAACAGTTTTCTCAGCAACTACTTATCACAGCCTCTTGATATTTCGCATACAGCATTGACAAATGGTCCCATACCATGGGATTCGATTTTAGGTCTGTCGCTCATCCACTTCCTGTTTATCCACTTAGTTAAATTAGTTAGATTTTTCGACGTAGGAAATTTTGGTAACAGTTTTCTCAGCAACTACTTATCACAGCCTCTTGATATTTGGCATGCAGCATTGACACATGGTCCCAAACTGTGGGATTCGATTTCAAGTCTGCAGCTCATCCACTTCCTGTTCACATTAATGGTCACTGGTAGGAAATTTTCGTAACATTTTTCTCAGAAACTACTAATCACAGCCTCTTGATATTTGGCATACAGCATTGACACAATTCCCGTCCGTACATTTTCCATGAATTTCCATGAAAACTTCCGGAATTTTCATGGAAATTGCCAACTCTGGATAATTCGGACTAGTTTTCCGGAGTTGTTCAAAGAAAACTGAAAAAAAAATCGTGAATTTTCATGTACTTTCTCCATGAATTTCCAGAGCTTTTTTCATAAAACTTTTCCGGAGTTTTCCATGAAAATGTTCCGGAGTCTTCAAAGCAACTCTGGAAATTGTTCTGCTAAAATGACATTCTACTCCGGAAAAAATGTTCCAGAGTGACTCTGGAAAATGTTCCGGAGTTACTCTGGAAAAAGTTCCGGAGTTACTCTGGAAAATGTTCCGGAGTTACTCTTTGGAAAATGTTCCGGAGCCGCTGTGGAAAAAGTTCCGCAGTTAAAAATAGGATATGGGGTAAGATGCCATTTAATTAGCCTTGAAATAATTCTGGAAATACTATGGAATTCACTCTGGAAACATTTTGGGATTACTTGAAATGATGGTTGCATAAATAAAATTAAATGACCTTTTAATTTGCATTTAATATGTTTTTATTAGCATATCCAAAAAAAAGCACTCTATATATAGTCATCAAGAATTCAAAACACTTATAGTAATTTGCACATTTCACAAATTATTTTGAAGTCAGAGTGTTTTATTCAAAACAAATTGTAATTTAACATCCATCTTGAACACATGTATATAATCCTTCACTTTCGCATGATGCAACATTCTTCTTGACTTGTGGTGTGACCTCTCTGATGGATACTGAAAAAAAATATGAATTAATTGTATATAAATACATAGTACTTGTGTTATATGCACAATGTCAATATAATTAGTATTGTTTAAACAGGATTGATAAAAAACACAAAAGGGTGAAAAAAGTTAAAATGGAAAACTTTCAATTTCAATGATTTTTGCAGAATATCAGCACAGAGTTATAAAGTAAATACCCATGCTTTGATGAAAATATTATTTTTTTGGTCAAAATCAACATTATGATAAACTTGTGTCAATTATTTCCCTGCTTTTCCTATAGCTATGTAATGACAACTTTATGTAATGGCAGTTTAAATTACTTAATGATCTTCACAAGTACTTAATTACCACTGAAAGTTTGAGATGTGTTCAGTGGAGTCAGTATAACAATAATAAAACTATATGCATAAAACATGAAGAGCAACATTTTGTTCAGTGTTTGGAAAATAGCATGCATTTATATTTTGGAAAACATGTTACTTCGACGTTTTTTTCAACAAAACAAACTAAATTATTTACCAGGATAGTTCTGTAAGCCATTCTGTATTCAACAGTACATTTATTCATTTTCCCTTGATCTGATATCCTTGAGAGGAAACATCTCATGTGACTCCAAGACTTGAAAGTTTGCAACCTAAATATGTTGAAAAATAAACATATGTACATGAGTAACAAGAAATTACAATTTTAAGGCATATGAATTTTATTAAATGTGAATTTGGAAATTCATTGCTTGATATGGAATCTGTTTCAATCACAAATATTTTGAATGGAAAATTATAAATCTCTGATTTAAAAATTTCCCGCCATTATTCAAAAATGAAAAAGATTTTCTTAACTATTTAATATTGTAAAGTTTACATGTACATGTATGTAGAAATACAATCACTAAAACAGTGTATACTTGCAAAGAAAATTTGAAAAAAACTAAAATGATAAGTGTTAAAAATAAAAATACATTTGTACTTACTGTTAGAAATGGTATATATTACAATGATATACATGTAGTTCCCTCCATTTTCACTGAATCATGAAATACACATGTTTAAAAGTTCATATTTCCAGAAAACTTTTGTAAAATTTGTCCAGTTTAAAAACTCATTTGATCTAATATCCCAATGCTCAAACATAATTTTTTTCAAGTTATAACTTTTTAAGCAGTTAGTCACTTTTCAATGCTTTCTGTATTCAAATGACCCGCCTGGAAGGAGTGTTCTGACCTGTGATTTGATTTCTGCAAGGGTATTAAGTTACTTGGGAACTACAGTGTAATATAGTAGGTTGTAAAACCTACATTTACCTCTTTCTATTCTCTTATATCAGATAGGTGAGTTTAACTTTGGTGTTTATGAAAAACAGTTGGTTCCACTTGAGGGGTCATAAATATTTACATTGTGGCTGATGCTGAATTTGAAATGTTACCTCTACACAAAGATGAATATATAGATAAAATAATTATATACTTCAATAGAGATACATAATAAATTTATCATCAATTAATAAAGAAACATAAGTGCATAAACAATTTACATTTTTTCTTAAATTTAATTGTTTTCTTTTAATTGTGTATTTATTTTTTCCAACTAAGGGTAATATATAATAATGAACCTCTCAGATCTGAGGCTTGATATGAGATACCCTTGAAAATAAATAAGAGTTAAATGAAAAAAATACCTAAAATGCATTTTTAATGCCCAAAGTGTGGGCAATGGAGTTGCATGTGTTTTTTTTTAAGCTTTTTTTTTTGCAATAAAAAAAGAAACAGTTGAGCTGTTGAGGGGCTTATGATGGTTTCATTTTGTTTAACTGTAAGTGTTTATTTTGCTAACTGCTACATTTAATTACAATGAGTACACAGTCATGTTGACCAATCTCAATGCTAAGTAATTAAATTCATTTGTTCTTGCTGTTCAACATTGTGTTAATGCCATATTTTAAATTGTCTTTTTTTTCCATTGTGTCTTAAAACCAGAAAACTGTCTTATATTAAAAAGATTATTTATGACTACTTAGGAAAAAATATTTAAGTTAAATGTATTAAGTGAAGTATAATATTATGTAAATGCAGAAATAAAATGGAAATTTCCTAAGTCCAAAACTTTCTCAAAAAAATGACTAAGTGTTTTCCAGAGTAAAAACTCCTTGAAAAATTGTCTAAGTGTTAACTTTCCAAGAGCTTTCCAGAACTGTTTCATGGTTATTTCTTTGATGAAAAAGTCAAGTTCCAGAGTTCTCCATGAAAATTGTTCCAGAGTACTCTGTAAATACTGTGGAAAAAAGCTTGTTTCCATGAAAATTCATGGAAAATCAGTTATTTTCCAGAGTTTTTCCAGAAAGACTGTGGAAAATCTACAGACGGGAATTGGTCCCATACTGTGGGATTCAATTTAGGTGTGTAGCTAAACCACTTCCTGTTTACCTACTGAATTAAATTTTCGGCATAAATGGGTCAATTGAAATTTTTTTTCGTAACATCACAGCCTCATGATATTTGGTGTACAAATGCAACCCGGCCTTTTCTGTCTTTGACCCATTTTTAAGGATATTGACTGTAGAAAGATTTCAGATATTTTATTAAGAAGAAATGTTTGTATATAAGAAATGTTATTTATTTGAATAGTCATATTTTTTATATCTTGTTAGTGCATATGAAAATATACCAGTATACAAATTATATTGTTGAAAAAAATAGTACATACATTATATATAGTATAACCTCTGAAGAGCGTGACCATTCAGGAGACAAATATTTTGTTTGTTCCTTAGAGGTGTTTGTTCTACAGACATGACAGAGGTAGAATGTATTAGAAATAATGTTGTAAAGAGGTGATTGTTCTACAGGGGGCTTGCTGTGCAGAGGTTTATACTATACTTGATTTTCTGTAATTCAGAAGTGATTTATATATTTATGCTCATTATTATAAACTAGATATTATTTCTTAACACTTAGTCTGCTAGGGGTTTCTGAACATACCCATGTGACCAGTGCAGACCAAAATCAGCTGACGCATGTGTCCAGGTTGAAAGATGGACAATTCCATTCAATTTACTTTGTGTGATAAAGGTTAAAGGGTGTTATATAATAGGGATTTATGTAATTGTTTTTGTCTTACTTAAATTGTATATTTAAAGATCCTAAATTGAAAGAATGATACTGTTGGTTTTTTTTCCAATTACAAAAAATAGCAAAAGAAAACTATGTTGAGCAATATTTTATTCTGTTTTTATATATTATTTAATTTCAATTATCATTGTTAAGATATAGACATAATTATCACTTTTTGGATAAATATAGAGTAGATATTGGTGTTTAGAATATTAGACATAGATATTATTGTTTAGATAAATATAGACATAAATATCATTGTTAAGATATAAATAAACATAATTATCACTGTTTTGATAAATTTAGATATAATTATCACTCTTTAGATAAAAAAAGACTTAAATTTCACTGTTCAGATAAATATAGACATAGTTATCATTGTTTAAATAGAAATAGACATAATTTCTCTGTTAAGATAAATATAGACATAGTTATCACTGTTTTAAAAAATAGATATAATTATCACTGTAAAGATAAAAAATGGGCATACTTGTCATTGTTTAGATAAATTTGTACATAATTATCATGGTTTAGATAAATATAGACATAATTATCACTGTTAAAATAAAATATGAACATTATAATTATCATTGTTTAGATAAAATTTTATGTTGACATAATTATCACTTATAAGATAAATATATACATAGTTATTATTGTTTAGACAAAATATAGTCATGATTATCACTGTTAAGATAAATACAGACACAGTTATCATTGTGTAGATAAATATAGACATAGTTCTTGCATATATGATAAATGTAGACATAATTGCCGCTGATAAGATAAATATAGACATAATAATCACTGTTAAAGTAAATAGAGACAACATATTACCATTATTGTCTAATGATCTGCAATGGCGTAACATTAATCTGTGATATTTAGTTTAGTATACTGTAACTGTTAAAAATTATATTGCAATACATGTATATACTGTTGTTTAAGTTTATGCCATAAGTTGTTGAAATTCTATGAATAAATGGAAACATATTATATTGTTGTATTTTGTATTCCAATTAAGTCTTTATATAAATTAAAGGCAAATGCCAGACTATGGTAACATTTTAAAACAATGCATGACTGGAAACCAGTTACCTTGTCTTATAATCTATTAAGACCATTGTTAAATTGCCTATGCCATGCAATCTCTTTGTCATATCTACTAAGATGATTTATTAAGTTGCACCTGTTGTCAATTAACCACTGTCTTATCTATTAAGACCATATGTTGAATTGTCTATGTCAGGCAACCACTTTATCTATTAAGACCATTTATTGAATTGCTTATGTCGGGCAACTGCTTTGTCTTATTAAGACCATACGTTTAACTGCCTGGATCAAGAAACCATTTTGTCTTATCTATTATGTCCCATGTGTTAAAGTTGGCTGGATCAGGCAACCACTTTGTCTTACCTATTTAGATCATATGTTAAATAGACTAATTTAAGGACCAGATAAATGATAGAGACTACAGGTAAGGACCAGATAAATGATATAGACTACATTTAAGGTCCAAATAAATGATATAGACTACATTTAAGGCGGAGATAAATGATAAAGACTACATTTAAGGACCAGATAAATGATATAGATTATATTTAAGGACCAGATAAATGAGAACATCTTGATGGTTATTTGACATGGTGGTGGTATATCGACATGAAAGTGGGTAAATTGATTAAATCATTAGATTCTCTTCAAAGTAACTCTCCAGGAAAGATGGTTAGAAAACTATCCCCCTTTATGACTGAAATACTGTTGGGAAAAGGCGTAAAATGAAAACAAACAATCAAAATACACTATATTATGTGCTGCCTGAATAAGGTCACTGATATATCAGGTATCATTTACTTCAATATGCTGTTAGTTCAAATCCGATGAAGTCTCTTCCTCGCAAGTAAAAAAGGCGCGAAATATGTATGATCCCGATAATATAATAGTTTTTGTAAATTAACATTACCCATCCTTGGTTTAAAAACAAATAATGGAAAAAAGAAAAAAGTAAGTGAGCCGCGTCACGACAAAACCAACATAATGCGTTTGCGACCAGCATGGATCCAGACCAGCCTGCGCATCCGCGCAGTCTGATCCGGATCAATGCTGTTCGCTTACAAACCCTATAACAAGTAAAGAAACTGATAGCGAACAACATGGATCCTGATCAGACTGCGCGGATGCGCAGGCTGGTCTGGATCCATGCTGTTCGCAAACCCATTATGTTGGTTTTGTCGTGACACGGCTTTAGTTGATAAAATTCTGACGGCAACTGAACCAGTTCAAACAAAGATTATCCGGCATATCCATCTGATCATGGTTTGCACTGTTCGTTATTCAGTCAGTACTTATTTTGAAATTTTACCTAAAAATGACAAATGGATATGCCCAGATTAAAAGATGGACAAGTCCATTTCTGATATTTAGCTGAGCAAAGGTTAAACCAGCAAAATAGTGACAAAAGATATTAATTTTAAAAACATACATGATACAAACTACTGCACGTTACAATAAAATTGCTTATAATTATATAGATTAGCCTAAATGTTTTAAAATTTTGAGCACGGCTTCCCATGCTCGAGTGGCCACTAGATATGTGCTGACAATATGCTCGCCATGCATGTTTGTTTAGTTTATTTAAGACTTGTAAGGAAAAAAAACCGGTAATTATGCGCTTATTAATTAATAAAGTTCACCGCGGTTTGTTGAAACATATTAATTGTAGTGAAAATAGAAGGAAATAGAAAAATTAACCAGTTACCACAATTACAATTTAGATAATGCACTTCAACCGACATTATGCTCATCCAAGAGTATATAGTACATTGAACAGGTGAAAGTCAAAATAAGTTTACATTCTGCCATAATCCGTATCAATTCGCATGAACGATAAATAACTCACGTAGACAAAAGAAATTTCTATAAATATCCATCGAAAAGTACCACTAAATTTCATTTTATAAAAAGGGTTAGGCAGTCTTTTTATTATTTTAGGCAGATTCATATTTTATCCAAAACATGTCCAGTATCGTTTATTGGTTAATCACCAACTTTTGAAATACATAATCAATTCAGCTCAACTTGACAATGAAAAAAAAAGAGCAAAATGTCACTTTAGCCTGCAGGGACCGGAAGTAAGGAACCTTTGCCATAAGCCAGATACGCTTGAACATCCGGACTGGCCTGTCTAAACCAATCTCTTAAACTTTAAATGGACTGTTCCAAATTTAAAAAAAAAGGCAAATCGATTATACAAATTAAGCAGGTCACGATTTAGTACAAAATAAACTTAAATACATGGAAATTAGATACTTTAGAAACCGTTAAAGGCACATTAATTATGCCTCACATTTTCTTAATTCTTTAGAAATCTGAAACATGTGTTTTATAATGTTTAAATAATGAATTTAGAGAATGTTAAAAGTTAAACAACTGAACAAAGAAGACTGAACGTTCAGCAGTGTGTCGTTAAGGTAGCAAAATTCAAACAAGGTAGGATTTTGACTTCACTTACAAAATCACTTATATTCACTGTAGTTATACCGATCGCAAACAGACCAAATGAAGCAAAAGCTTTTTTCATCTATGTGGCAATGGGGTATTTTTGTCGAAACTGTATCAAATTACCAAAAATTAAAAAAAAAAATGAGAAAATAAAAATGGAAGCATTTATGAGGCATTGTAACACCGCACTTTGGGGTCAAACGCACTTTGGGGTCCGACCCCAAAGTGCGTTACGTACTTTGGGGTCCGACCCCAGAGTGCGTTACGCACTTTGGGGTCCAATTTCGACCCCAAAGTGCGTTAGACAGGTACATATACATTTTTTAACATCAGGCAAACGACCGCACTTTGGGGTCATAGAAAATTAATGTTCATTATGTTTTAAATAATGTATTGTAGTCAAAACCAATGGTAAACAAAAAATCAAGGTATTAAATAGACGCAAAGCATGTGCCCTGAATTATAGTAGAATCAATAGGAATTTAAATGTTTTTGATTAGTAAGTGAAGAACTTTCACCAAATAAAGAATTTGTATCAATTATTAAGCTTAAATATTTTTTTTTTCAAATTGTCCATTTATTTTAAAAGAATGTACACCTTTCATTAACTCCATTGGTTTTAGCTAAATGCATTATTTTCCCAATTTTTATTTACACGTTTTATAGAAATACACTTAACAAATCTTATAAGTGTGCATGTATAAATGGTTTCATAGGTGTATCAATATTTTCCCGATCATGCTGAAATTTTCAATAAATACAAAAAAGAGACATGTTATCATTTTTGTTAAGTACTTTTCATTCAAGATACAAATTTAAGATTAAATTTTTAAAAAAAGTGAATGCGTGTCGAAAGTCGATGTTGCAATATGATGTCCTTTATACTGTGTGTGCCCACCCTGACTATTACAGCCTGGCAGCGTCGTCACATCGATCTAACATACCGTTGTAGATAATTTTGGGGTTGGTGAGGAAGGTTACCAAAGAAGTTGCTCTGTACTTAATGACTAGCCTTCTTAGGTAGTTTGGTGTACACTCATGCCAGGCGCAACCTACAAATGATACAGACAATTAATTACTAAATAAAAATATGCATTTATGTTCGTCTTATTTAAATATTTTTCGGCTTTTACAATGCAAAGGAATTAAAATAATTATTTAAAGAAATACATGTCACCAACCTCTGTTTGGTGCACACCAACGTTGACCAATCTTAGGGTTATGCCACGATGTTGTATAGATAATCTACCCATGTGGTGTTTTTCTGATATGTCGATCTCTATCGTATCCGAGATATCATGTGCAATCTTATTCCACCCATTCTCACAATTTTTTCGTGCATTGTGTAAATATCGTTCGTTCATCGTTGAACGCATCTCATAATTAAAATTGACATGCTTGAGCACATGAAATGTGTGGAAATGCAGCCAATAGTCAGAACACAAAATTTTGTAAAAATATATTGATAAACGAAAAAGTTACAAGGACATAAAAGGTGCACACTTATAAGATTTGTTAAGTGTATGATAGTCTTAGCATAGACAAAGGTATAAATTATGGGTAATCTTAGTTAGACATTTCAGTAAAAAATGTGCCTGATAATATGTTAAAAGAGCCATTCATTTAGCTAAATGTGACATATAAGAAACTTGACTAGGTGTAGATGCGGCTTTAAGTAGTAGTCCGTACAGGCAGTACCAAAATAACTATTTAAGTAGTCGCACATTAAGAGCGGAGCTTCAGAATAATGTAAAATTCTCACTGAGGGTAAAGAGGGGATTGTGGGGTATCGATCCCCCACCCTCAAGGGTTAAAAAAATAATATTTTAAAGGTCCATTTTGCTTTTATTTGTTTTTCTTCAAAGTTTTTTTTTTTATTTTGATGTTCTTCTATATTATCCAAAAATACATATTGGGCAATTACCTGGACCATCTTTTTCATCTTTTGCTTTTTGTTACATTGTTTTGACTACTTTTATGGCAAATAATTTCACATTTATCGTTCCTTTATTCAGATTACAAGCATCTTACATTTCTCTGATACCATTTTTTTAACATTATAAAATTCATGTTAACTTTGCTCTTTCTTTAGAATATGTAAGATTTCCCATAAAAAACCTCTAGCGAACAGTTGTTACAAAAACCCTTTAGTTTGTTGATAAGCTTAATAATGTATTTGTAAAAATCACTATATATAGTCCGATCGAAAAACTTGATGTTTCACCAGAACATTGCAATAGAGTATATTTATAATTCTTCGGAAAAAAATGCAAACAGCATTTTATTTCATTCCAACATATTTAAAATGGAGCTCAATATGGCACCAAAAAATTATCAAGTAAATGACTGACAGAACGGGATATTTTTCGCAGCATCTTTTAATTATAATATATAATTTCTGTACTAAAGTATTTTGAACGGTGTCATAAAAGTAACATTTGCATTTTTTTAATACTTTTTTTGTTTTTCGTACATATTTTTTGTTGTTTTGTTTTTTGTTTGTCGTACATATTTTTTTTAGTTTTGAATACATACTTTTTTGTTTTGCATACATATTTTATTTTAGTTTTGCATACATATTTTATTTTAGTTTTTTTGTACATATTTAATTTTTGTTTTTTCGTACATATTTTTACATGACCACATTTGCAAAGTAGATGTTTGAATAATTACGCCATTTGTAAAACACCATTATCAAACGCTTCGCCATCTGTAAATTACAGTACCCCATTTGTAAATGCAATTTGCAAATACCAACATTTTCATTTTTGGAGGCATCAAAAAAATAACAACATTACTATGTATAGTCCGCAGTAACCCAAATGTCTGCATATGGTCTGGATGTGGTTAACATTTGACACAAGGTGTTTGAGTGGTGCATATCCATGGGATAATAACTGATCACCAATCAACAGCCCTTATCAAATAGACACTAATATAATAGTATATTATAATGAAAAAATTATATAAAATACATATAATTTTAAAAAAATGGGCCCAAAAGGGTCGGCCGAAACCAGACTTGCCCGGCCGAAAACGACTGGGCCGATTCCAAAAATGGGCCGAAATGTGACCAAAACCACTGTGCTAGTTTTATACTTAACTACTGTTATAAGATGTGAAGGCTGTTTTGATTGGCTAAAATATTTACGAAAAACAAAAATAAAATATGTACGAATATGAATGCAAAACTAAAAAAAAAATATGTATGCAAAACTGAATAAAAATGCTAATGTCACTTTTATGCCACCGTAATTTTGTTACATGAACACAATTTTTAAATATTTCAAGTGGTAAAATTAATAAAACTTTTATCACTTAAGCAACATTAAGTATTGACCTCCATCTTGAACCCTACCTCAAATATTTCAATGTCGCAGATCGAAAATAAGTCAGTACTCAGTATTTAAGCAGAACTCAGATGACACCTTTAGACCTCTGGAACCCAAAGTGCGTTGATATGTAGCATATTAACGCACTTTGGGGTCAATTTCTCGATTTTGACCCCAAAGTGCGTTTGACCCCAAAGTGCGGTGCGAAGTTTAACGCACTTTGGGGTCGTACCCCAAAGTGCGTTTGACCCCAAAGTGCGTTGTTACAAGGCATAATGGGCCTTTAATAAGATGGATAAGGATGGATATGACATTGATCATACTTAATGCTGATTAAGATATTTGTAGATATTTGTTTTCCAGCATGTTTCTTAAGATAAGATACATCAGAGATATGCATATAAATGTTGATAAAAATGTTAGAACCCTAAAGCAGGAAGAAGAAGAAGAAGACGAACAAGCTTAATTCTTTCACAAATATCACATTATACAATTGGCAAAGCCATTATGGATCATAGTCACAATTTTATTATGTAAATATACATGTATGAATATGGGCATTAGTCATTTAACAGGCTGTTAAAAGGAAATTTAGACACCCAAAGTGTGAGAATTTTTTTTACAAAAAGGTGATTTGATTCCAATAGTAAGCAACCGTGTGCGGCCTTAATGAACATTTAGAAACTGAAATCGGTAAGAATTTTACTCCATGCAAGTGTCATAACTAGTAAGCTATTAAGTAAAAATGTTAATTTTGATTTCAATAGCGAGCGATCCTGTGCGCTTTTTATGTGCATTGTATATTGGCAGAACGGAAGGGAAATAGTTTCTTCCCGCCAAGAAGTCATAAAGCTTCTGGTACCGATCTTAGATACTTTGATATGACGTATATTGATTCAATCGGTACCAGCAAAAAATGATACTTCCTTTTTAACTTTGGCTTTGACACTTACATTTGTACTTTGTACAGACGTATTGGTTGATAAAATGCCAATTTGTGAAGTTTTCACGTTGTAGTATTTTCCAAACAGCAAATACTATCTTTATCAGAGACATTTTTCTTCAATGATATTCAAATTCTGTACAACTACTTACATTTTGTGGACATTTCATTTTCTTTGACCGTCCTTTCATTATGTGCCCGTATTTATGGCTCTTTGTTTATAATCTGTTCAAACAATAGAAACAAAAACCCGCTTTTCTTCGTTTATGGCATTTAGTCTTATTCAGAAAAAAATGACGTTAATGACGCGCAACGTCTGTTTAACTCTACGCTAAACAGAACGTGACGTTATAGCGAAAATAAAAGTTGCGTCAAATAAAAAAAAATGTTTCCATTAAAATATATACATGTATATTACTAAATGTATACAGCATATGCACAATATAACAGACATAGACTATGCATCAACATATGCGATACAAATTTTCTCATAATTAGTTATAATAATTATTTGTATTTAATTCTAAATAACACTTTCTTTCATAAACCAAAACTACTGGGAATATGATTTCAGACTTTATTTCAAACTTTTCACATGAGATTATCTCTAAGGAGAGCATTTTTGATCGCTCTTTTCAATAAATCTAGCGAATCGCAATATTTCCTTGAATAAGATTTTTCCCCTTAAATCCTGTATTCAATTATTAGTGATCTCCACTCATTGTTTTCTTCGAGAAAATCAACAGAAGAACGTCTTTATTACATAAGTAAATGATTGTAGAAATCTCACGCCTGTAAGAATAAAAACATAAGTGGTTTGCCGCAATGGACGTCTGAGATATCTGACCTTATGCAACCTTTTTTTTCTTTACCTACGTTATGTATACACGGACGTGAAATAATTTATTAGACAATCACGGTGACTACATTACGGTGTTACAATTAAACGTTGACAGTTAAGCGCTGTTCACGGTCAGTGAAGTATCCTACATGCCGCCGCTATGGGGCTATTGAAGTGGAAACTTTTACATAATTGAGTATGCAGATTTTAAACCATTGTAAACAAATCCAATTCGAGGAATGAAATCAGTAACGTAACGTCGACCGACACTTAGAGTTACGGTGTTAACGTGCCGATCGTTTTTACGTTACCACAGCATGTTTTGTTGGACGTAATATTAGGAAAAGGAAATTTATAACATAAACTTAAAAAGAGGAATATATTTTGAAACAATAAATGTGAAAATGAGGAATTATGTAATAGTTTTACTTCTTATTATTATACTATGTTGCGGCGTTAGTGCTCGTGTCAGAAACTATTATATTGCTGCCGTAGAACAGGAATGGGACTACGCCCCCACTGGCAAGGATCTCGTGTTTAATCACCAAAGGTAACGGTGAATTATTTTATCTCATTTTGTCATGAACCTTCTAACCGTAATTACCTCATATGTTTGAATTCCTAAATTCATTTTTTGGACTATATAGTTTGTATTTTTTAAGGATATGGAACTATATCTAATGAAAAAATTATATGCAATAAAACCATGTTGTTTCCGATATATTACGGTAGATTCTCGAAAAAAATGAAACATAGAATGTTTCTGTTATTTAACACACATTGAAAAAATATATGTTAACAGAATAAAATATTCCTGAACAAAATATTTTATACTGTTTTTTAAAAGGGGTTTCGAAATCATAGTGTAACAATGATTTCGTGCATGCGCCATTTGGTCTTAAGGAAATCCACAAACATATTTCTTTCGTACAGGTATTTTGAAAGTATTCATTTAAATTATTTTGCAGCAGATATATAGCTTTATACTCGTCCATTAAAATTTCAACTTGATTTTAAGGTAGTAATAGAAATGTATAATTGAAATCTGCAGTTTACTTTGTACTACATCTTTACGCCCTCGTCATGTAATTCTTCGCATCCGAACTCCAAACAGTGATTTTATTGAGCGATAAAGTCACTGTTTGGGATATATTATTTCTTAAATAATACCGTAATAATAAATTGGAAAGTTAGAACGGAACGCTAATGATAAGTGCATTATAATTCGAATGCAAGCTGTAAAAAGAAACCTAAATCACCACACTGTTTCCGAGTGGTTCAAAATTTTAAACAGGAAAACGTCGTTACTTAAAATAGACAGGGTATAAAGTATATTTAGTAAGGTCCGTACTCTCAGTGCCTGAAAGAGTGGATGGACCCCATTAAGCATGGGACACACGCACACACGCACGCACGCACACACGTACGTATATTTAGTAACGTTATACCTGTTCATAATCCGACTTCCTAGACATTGTACTGTTTACACTTATTATATTATATATTGTGTGACGTATTGTGCTTGATACGGACTACCATTCTACTAATGGACCTGTCTACATCATCATGTTAATGTTGTCAACAGTAGTTTCAGTAATTGTGACAGTAAATGCAATTTATCACACATATATCTTGTAACGTTCGTGTTGCACGTGTTACAGTTGCTTTGATATAAAAATGTTTCCTCTGTGACTCCTACACACAAGGACTTTCTTAACATTAAATGCACAAGTTGAAAGAGCAGATATGCCATTGTGACGTCAATTTTTTAATTACCATAATAAAAATACCAAAATAATTCAACGGGTCCAAACGTCCTTAAGTTAATGATTATTTGCGCATGTACTTAAGACGTCATCTTTCAAGCTGACACTTTACACTCAAATGGCAGCAATTTAAATCTAGTTTTGACCATCTGGATGCTGTTTTCCACCTACAATTCGTGACAGACCATTGGTCATCTGTGTATAAATTGGTTGTAGTGGGAGGTTTAGTTGTATAACTTGACAGGTTATTGTTTACTTGAAAATAAATGTGGTTGTTGCCTTTATTTGAATATGTTTGGGGTGAAATGAACTTTTGAACAAAGTAAGGTGTTGTTTGCAAAAAATAATGACCTCCTAAATGAGGTACATCGACCGAAATTAAAATAGATATTTTGTCACAATGGTCGTCGACTAGTGGGTCACACCTTTGCGCTGCTATTCTAATGCAATGTAATACAAAACACTTTTCTTATCGGGCTATAAAAAGAAGCAAAAACACGGCTTAAATTAAGGTTACAAGTAGGCTTTAAGTAATACTTACAATTAAACAAGATGCCAGAAATGTAACATAATAACGCATTGGTAAGGGGTCTTCCTGTACCAGTTGACCCATCGCGACATACACATAACTCGAAACAACGAAAACACGAAATTACGATAGTGAAAAGTTAATGATGGTGAAAAGTCAAAGAGACGGTGATGAAAAGTCGAAAGTACGATGGTGAAAATTAAGTATAATTTTGTGTTTTCACCATCGTACTTTCGACGTTTCATCATCGCGGTCTCGTTGTTTCGTTATTATAGTAAACGAAAATAGATAATGTATTCATGACCGAATGGTTACAGAATGCTATACATCAAGTGGAGATAGATGTTACTGCATTTCTAACAATTATCCATCTTTTTTTCTCTCGGGTTTAATTTTTTAAACGTTGCAATGTACGTTAAATGTATATAAAATGTACGTGTACGTACCGTCTAAGTGACGGTATACATGTGTACGTGACAAGCATTTAAAAATGCCCATGAAATCGTGTCTCCTCACACGGTAATACTTATGATATATTAAATATTATATCAAGATTTCAGAGAGGTAAAAGCCCGTTTTGTAATACAAATGAACTCCCAATTTCAGTTCATGGATGATAAGTATACATGTACAAAAATGAATTTAAAAAATACTACAGTAACTCAGATATTTTAATTTAAACTTCATGTATCAACATATTTTTTTAAATTATAAATTATGTGTGATATCTGTATTTTGACAGGCTGATATGGCCCTGTATAAACGTCTGTGTGATCTGAGTAATTATAATGTATTACTTTGATTAAAATATTAAAGGGACTCCTCTGAGGTCGTTTGACATGGCGTTACTGGCAATATTTTTCTAAGAATAATGTGCCATTTGATAATACCTCTTTTGCAAAATTTCAGATCATTAGCTCACTCCGTTTTTTTCCAGTTTATTATTCTTACTGTGAATGATGGCCCAAAAATTGAAAATCGTTGCGTCGCTTTTCACTGAAATCGTGCTAAGGATAGCACAAAAATACGGTTTCCCAATTTTAAAGATTTTTCTGAATATATTTCTTGTTGATAATTATCTTTTGCATTTCTTACTGTTTTATGTGCCTCAGCTGATCTGTGCAATAATTAAAAAAAAATATGTCGACCTCAGTGGAGTCCCTTTAACTCAAATCTTGGCAGCAACCATGTGTATAATTAGAACGCCAGGATTGTCCAATGAAACGTGCAGTACCATAACACACATTAGCCGCGTCATGACAAAACCAACATAATGGGTTTGCGACCAGCATGGATCTAGATCAGCCTGCGCGTCCGCGCAGTCTGATCAGGATCCATGCTGTTCGCTATCAGTTTCTCCATCTGTTATAGAGTATGTAAGCGAACAGCATGGATCCTGATCAGACTGCGCGGATGCGCAGGCTGGTCTGGATCCATGCTGGTCGCAAACCCATTATGTTGGTTTTGTCGTGACGCGGCTCACATTAAAGCTATAGTGTAAGGACGCAACTAAGTCTAAGTTTTACCATTTTAATTGATTCTTCTTTAATTAACAGCTTTTATAACAAAATCAAACTGAAAAGACATTCCTTATTCATTTGCTTAAAGAACATAACTGAAGAAAAACAGAAACTTTATTTCAGACTTGTACAAAATACATCATCATACACAATATAATCATTCAAATATATCAAATATAAGTCACATTCCATATTCATATCATAGTAAATGTAAACAAAGTACTTTTTATTGCTTAATTTATAATGACAATTCAGAAACGATGTAAACACTTATGAATAATTTTGCAAGATTGCTTATAAACAACTGCCTAAAGTGCAAATGATTGTTCGTATGTGCACATGATTGTTCGTATAAATATGTGTCAGTTCAAACTAATGTATTAAATGCATTATCATATTACTGTACTGTATGTAACCATGTACACATCTTAATAGCACTGGAAAATACATACAAAGTTTACATAATAGCATGAAGATTAGACTATTTCATATGTATTGCAAAATATGACGTCATTTGTATTAGAATTTTATCCGTCATTGAGAGCGAGTTTTTTTATACAGGAATAAAATATGACGTCATTTGAATCGGAATATATACGGCAATATTATGACGTCCTTTGAAATCGAGTTTTTTTTTTTATTTAACTTACTATGTATATGTTAGTGTTCATCCGTGCTGTTCTACAGAAATTACAAATTTCGACGGGAGCGATAGCGACAGGAGAATGTTTCTAATTTCTGTAGAACAGCTAAGGATGAACACTTACATATTTAGTGTCAAGCTTTATTTGGCCCTTGATTACGTCACTACGCGGTACTATGAAGCACTATGAAAAATAGAAGGCGACTATGAACGGATTTCAATATAGTATCGACTTTTTTCTTCTATGAAAATTAACACACATAATTTTTAAGAAATACAGCGTTTTCATTGGATGACAAATAAAGCTGGACACTAAGTACAGTGTTGGAGCAGTACATCTAGACGCTTGCAGAAATCATGATCACAGAGTAGAAATGACCGATTCTTTCAATTTTCATTCATTATCGTTTATAAATCGGTGTGAACAAATGAATTAGAAGTCTAAGAGCGCATTTTGACAGGTGAAAACGCAATATTTAGCATTGAATCATTCAAGGGCTTTGTCTGGTATATACCGGAATACGTATTGAGTTTTTTTTTAAATCTTACTCCGGGGATAAAATTGACGTCATTTGTATCGAGTTTTATCCGGAATGTAGGCCTATGTATAGATATTACAGCATGACTGATTATTACGTGTATACTTTAAGCATCCGTTAATTACAGCTTTTAATGTTTTAATTAAAAGTTTATGACCTCCTATAAATTAATACATTAGATATGACATGAATGTTTAATTAATATTTTGCTTATTATTCTTGAAATACTGCTGTAAAGAAAATTTTGATTTTTTTTCCATTTTGATTGATTGTTAGACATTAAAGTTTTGCAAATTATTGCTCAGACAGCCTATCAATCCTAAATTTTCTATTTTAGCCTTATTTCTAAAATGACTCCTTTTTTTGTATGACGTCACACTCATATAAAAATAAACGTTTAGTCTTCGTTCTTAACTTACTAAATTTTGATACACAAAGCCAATCACACTTTGGTGCATTTATTTTACAATACAATTTAACATTTACTTGAGCAACACCCTTTGAGAGACGTTTGAAGATTTTGATTGTTAAGAGGAGATATCCAAGAGAATTTAAATATATTGTTAACTCGTACGAGTAGATACTATTGATGTAAAGAGTTTGTTGCTCTAAGAGGGCCACTTTGAACAGGTTACACTGTATATTCAAATTACGGAATGCCGTTAGGGCCATTGCCTATGAATGTGTTGATCTGAAACGCGATAGTCGATAGTACGATGGTGAAAACGCGAAATCACGAAACTACGATGGTGAAAACGCGAAAGCACGATGATGAAAATGCGAAAGTACGATGATGAAAACGCGACAGTACGATACTACGATGATGAAAGCGCGATAAACTATCGTGTTTTCACCATCGTACTGTCGCGTTTTCACCATCGTAGTTTCGTGATTTCGCGTTTTCATCATCGTAATGTCGTGTTTTCATCATCGTACTATCGCGTTTTCACCATCGTACTATCGCGTTTTCACTATCGTACTATCGCGTTTTCATCATCGTACTGTCGTGTTTTCATCATCGTACTATCGCGTTTTCACCATCGTACTGTCGTGATTTCATCATCGTACTATCGCGTTTTCATCATCGTACTATCGCGTTTTCACCATCGTAGTTTCGTGATTTCGTGTTTTCACCATCGTACTATCGACTATCGCGTTTCAGATTAACACATTCATAGGCGATGGCCCTAACGGCATTCCGGAATGCCGTTAGGGCCATCGCCTATGAATGGTTTGATCTGAAACGCGATACTCGACAGTACGATGATGAAAACACGAAATCACGAAACTACGATGGTGAAAACGCGACAGTACGATGGTGAAAACACGATAGTTTATCGCGTTTTCATCATCGTAGTATCGTACTGTCGCGATTTCATCATCGTACTATCGCGTTTTCATCATCGTGCTTTCGCGTTTTCACCATCGTAGTTTCGTGATTTCGCGTTTTCACCATCGTATTATCGACTATCGCGTTTTAGATCAACACATTCATAGGCGATGGCCCTAACGGCATTCCGTATCAAATAGATACACAACATAACCGTGATGCGAATGTCATTGCAATTCTTTTTTTGTAACTATGAAGAAAGTTGTCTGTTGATTCAAAAAGTGCGCATATTTATATAATAAGAATCTGATGTGAAATATGTGGCCAATTTAAGGACTAAGTATATCATAAAAAATTAAAAACAATCTGTAACTTTTTACAAACAATCTTATTGCGGTTTTGTAAAAAACATTGTTTTGAAATTTATGACAGTTTTTGCTGGCAGTTACATAAATTTATAACGTAACCAAGAGCACATGTTAAATAAATATGTCACTTTAAGACATTTCAAAACATAAAAAAGTTCAAGTTTAATTTCAAGAACGAAAACTGTTAGAAATTATATTAAAACAATTAAGCTGATGTCAGACAAATAACAAGTTTTTCCATTAATTTCTGTTTACAAAGAGTATAAACTATATACATTCTATATATATAACATTGTATTTCTTCACCGTCGTGAACAAGTCAAAAATCTCTAGAAAAAAGAAATTGATGTCCTTATTCATCACAATTATTTTTACATGTTTTAATCGAACAGGTTGTAGGCGGCTACTTGAATGATTTATCTATGTTAACATTTGACAAAACCCCTGTTAAAACCGACAGCAGAAAACATTTATTGCCTATAAATCTGACAGTGTTAACATTATAACAGTGACGGTTTTATTATTGTCATTTTGAATCAAGGTTAATGGGTTAAAACAAGGCATTCCTCTCCCTGCACCCCTTTTTAAGCCATTCATACATCGTTACTTATTATCAACTTATTATCAATAATACCGAGGAAAATGTCCAGGAGATATACATGTATAATAATAATCATTTATACAGCTAATAATAATGCATGCCAATAGATTTTATTTGCATAAAACATTGTACTTATGACAATAGCATCAAAATGCTGAGAGAAAAATTCCAATGCACATCCCATTATAAAAAAATAAATATAAATAAGCCTTTTTCCTCTTCATCTTCTTTTCCTTCTTCTTCTTCTTCTTCTTGTTTTCTTCTTTTTTTTTCTTTTTTTCTTCTTTTTATTCTTCTTCTCCTAAAAAATATAACAGTTGGAAATACTATTGTAAACAACTGTTTATAAGAAAAATTTTAAGCTTATATATGTAAAAAGCCGACTGGCTATATGTTGGGCGGATAAATTTTGGAAAGAAAACCAATAAATTATTTCGATTCAATTAAGAATCAATATATGTTCATATAAATGATCATTAACATCAAAAACCTATCAAATATCGGCAGTAAACCTGCTAAAAGGTGTCAAATAGAAAGGATATGTGTCAGTAATGTACGCCTGTAAGAATGTATGACTGCGTGCTTCCCTTCACTTGATCATATAACGATGATAAATCGTCGTCAAGTCTTGATTATCAAGTGTTAAATATAATACATTGACGTCATATAAAAGTGAACATTTGAATGATGTAAACTCAACGCGTGTATCGCGCTTGCGTTAATAATAATAATAATTGATAATAATTGATAATAATAATAATAATAATTATAATTATTATTATTATTATTATTGTTTATCATTTTATCAATATTTGAAATATCTTTGTGTACATAACAGAAATGCGCCTATTACATAACGAATCAGCTTTATTTTAAAAAAATATGCATTTTACTTTTGCTGGTAAAATAAAAAGTGTTTCATAGGTAGATTTTCCATGTCTAAAGCGCCAATCATTGTATTTGATTGACGCAATTATTGAATAAAAATAGTCGTTTTTTTCAACAAATATACAAAATAAGAAAATCTTACATAAATCTAAAATAAATAAATTAAAAAAAAAACACATAAAAACGGTGCACTGGAGGTCATTGGAATGAAGTTAATGTAAAGATACTATACACATTTGACAAAGACGACGTGGATTTTTTATGGAAAATACCAATATATCTTTATATGCAGTTTTTACTTAGGAGATTTTTTTCGTATTTAATATCGTTTTAAAGGGGCGTCACTGGCCGTGTGGTTAAGGTCATTGACTTCAAACCAGTTGCCCGAGTTCGAATCCCGACAGGGACATTTGATTCCTTCATGTTAGGAAGCAATCCAGTTAGCTCACAGAACGTCGATGGATGTACTCAGGTACCCGTTCGTGCCTGAAATAATGCATGGAAGGGAACATGAGTTCTTCCTCCACCAGTAAAGCTGGAAACGCGCCATATGACCTATACTGTGTTGGTGTGACGTAGAACCCTACCAAATAAAAATGTCGTTTTAAATATTGTTTTCATTTCTCTTGTAGCGAAGCTGACCTCCGTATCAAGACGAAGAAGGACCGTATAGGCAGCAAATATATGAAAGTTGTGTATAAACAGTACACAGATGGTACTTTCACACAAGAAATACCTCCGCCTGCACACCATGGGTAAGGAACTATTTTCATCATATCATTATCATGCTAAAACACTTTTGCGTCTTTTCGTCCTTTCGGCCACAATGTGCAACGGTTTCAGTTCAAATACATGTATACAGAAATTTAAAAAAGTAAAGACGAACACGAATGTCGTGACAATGTATCTAAACAGAAGTGAAGCCGTCCGGTTAGCTCAATAGGTCGGGCGTTGGACTGTCTATCGGGCGGCCTGTGTTCGATTCTCGGACGGTGCAGGTCACTTTCGTTGTGATTGATCAAGAAAATCCTACTACAGTCATGTAGCTCTGCTCTGGTATGCACAAAAGTTATCAGTTCCTTGCGAAAGTAACGGCAACTATTATTGGTTAACTGTATTGGTTAACTGCTTGACAGCCTGTCTAAGAACGATGCGATGGCTAAAATGAGCTCTGGGAAAAATCAACGTGGCTTACTGCCTTGATTCGAAACGAAAGATACTAACACCGACACCTAATCAAAAGTTACAGACAGGTACAAAATATTCACAGATTTTAAAGATAGGGAAACCAGCCAAAATATATACGTTGTACTCAAACAATATCACGAGACCCGCCTCTATACAAACTGATTTCAAAAATGTAATCTCTGCAAGGCGGGTTTCTGCGGAACGATATCCTTTTTACATCAACAGTTCGGGTTCTTCGCAGAGGAACAGTGCGAATGACCGTGGAAAGAATTTCATGATCAATCACATCGAAAGCCCGAGAATCGAGCCCGAGTCGCCCGATTCACAGTCCAACGCTCTACCTATTGAGCTTGACGGACGGCTTAGGTCCACAAACTTCGGAAGCTGGACATGTCCGTTTAAAACAATAAGCAGGTAAAGTGTTAACGAAACTGTTTTGTACCAGCAGAAACAGCAGAACTGTTGCAATGATAAGGTAAAAAATGTAACATGTGACGAATAGATGTAGCGGTTAATCATTCTACCATAGTTTAATTAAAGCATCCGTCATCGTACTACATCAAACAACAGTGCATCAAAAAAAAATGGCAGGTTTAAGCGTAAATCTGTTTCTGGTTTGCTAAACACATACAGCACACACATATATGAACTCATAAATTGTGTCGCTAAAATTATGGAGAAGACGCCTGAAAAAAAATTATATAGAGGAGAAACCATTGTTTTTTGAATCGTATGGATTTTACTAGAGTGGATCGTAGTCGGCTCGTTAATGATTAATCCACTTGAGTCATATACAAGTTCCGGGTCAAGATTTTCTTCTAATATCCCTATTGTCTTAGAAGAGGTCTCAGAAAAAAATAATAATAAGATAGAAATCTTGTCATTAAGTCATTAAGTATTATCTAATTATAATCTAATTAAATATAGATATAATTCTCTTCAAGTATATTTTTACTTTGTCTTAATAAGAACATTTCGTATATTCAATATACCGGAAATACGTTTAAAGGAAATAGAATTAGTCCTCATCATACATTCAAAGATTGTCTGTTAACCACAAAACATAAATAGAAACGTTTGCAATATTTAGCAAGGGAAAAAAACAACATATATGACGTTAATAATTGATCACAAATATGTTCTTACATGCTATTATTTATATTTATTAAACAAGGCGTGTGACAAACTGTTACCTTGTGGTACTCCACATTGTATTAAAATGTACAGTAACTGCCATGGTGCGTCAATGTTGGACTAATGGTGTTAAAGTTACAAAAGCCCTAATTGAGCAATTTTGAATTATGACAAGACAAATTAGGGCATGGAGTAATATTTGTAACATACTGGAAGAAATAAAAAGTAATGGCCTACGTTATTTTTTATAAGAACATGACATTAAACACGAATTTTGCTGTCCTATCCGAATTCTGGCTTAGTTTCATCATCTGCTTCTGAATTCGCATTAATTTAGTGTAGGTTTAATCATAAAAATGCATCTACGTGGTTTAGTTAATTCTTAAGGACTCAGTGGACCTGATCCTTTAAATATGAACATTTTTAAGATCATACTGCCCGAAAACCCAATTCCAAGTTGTCCAAAACATTTTTTATACAATTAGTATAAGTGTTGTTAGCCACTACTAAACGATATATGCTATTCATTGATACAAGTTTGCATTCAATGCTCTTTAATTAGAATTAAGTCTGGTAATAGAATATAATTTATTTTTACCCCCAATCACACCTTAAATATACCAGTAAGGTTATTTGCATGGATATGCCTGATACGAATTCTGAAAGTTTGAATTGTTTTGATTATTCATAAAACTAATCGATTACTGGTAATTTTTTAAAAAAAGATATATAATTAAATACTCATGTAAAACTACTTTTTTGGTGAATTATTATTTGAGTTTTAAGAATACTGATTTTGATTAATATCGTTTTTGTTGTTTTTTTTCGTTTTTTTACACAAATCGATATACAATAAAATAACCAACATTTATTCTTAAGGTAAGAAAGTGACGTCAATATAGTTTAAAAATAAATGGAATTTATTAGGAAGAAAATGTTTTTAACGTGACCATTTTATTATATTTTTTCTTCTTTTCAGGTATATAGGGCCAACACTTAAGGGGGAAATAGGAGACCAGCTAAATATTCAGTTTAGAAATGTCATTACGCAAGTGAATGCAAATCTAAGTATTCATCCGCATGGACTATTTTATACAAAACACCATGAAGGTTTGTATTACATTTACATATTTTTAGTTTAATTGCGCCTAAAATACGTCTGCAAAATATCCATACGTATTAGGAGAAGACGTCATCCCCATTTATTTCCCTAATATTGAAATGTTAAAAACATTTCTAAAAGGTTTTTTATCGGTGAATATATGGAATACAATACTGCATAGGAAATCAAACGTAAGAATAGACACATTGTGATAATTGCATTTTCCAGAACCACTACACCGATGTTGTTTTTCCTTATCACATTACTCCTGTGTTATTCCGCCTGAACTATGCTTTTAGTTTTGTGACCTTTCGTTTATGAATGATTGTTTAAAAAATGGTGTAATCTCTAAAGATACAATGCATGCGTGCAAAAGAGCCTGATTAATTGTAGTCTATTATAATTATTTCTTTATCATATTATTTCAGTTTTAAGTACTCGAGTTTGATGTTCAAATTTTAAGATTTTTAAGTTTTATGCTAATAGACCTTTGGACCTTAGTGGAAACCCTTAACAAACTTCACAGAAATGATCGTTATGTAGTCCAGTAAAAAAGTTACATTTATAAATGGTTTCAGACTGATGAATAAAGGGATCATATGAGCTAAAAATAGACTTGATTCTTTATAGAAATTTTAATGCTCAGACCCTAGATATTTGGTTTAAAGCATCAGCATGTAGTCCTGTAAAGATGTATGAGTCATGCCACTAGGGTAACTTAGTTGATATAGACTTCTATAGGAATCAAATATTCTTGAAAACTGCAATGTAGAATTTGCTCTCAGACCTCTATAAATATTTATAAATCATGTTGTTGTTGATGATGTTGTGAACAAAACTGACACATCCAAAGTGACCTTATTATACTATTTTGTTGATGTTTTAGAATTTTTGTAATAGAAATCACGTAATCAGTGCCATCTATTTTCTTTTTTTTGTAATTTTCGAATTTCTTGTGTTGCAAGACACAAAAATTGCACACAGAGTTTTTCATTTAAGTGCACCATGGATGAGGTTCATAAGATGAAGGGTCTAAATAAAACGGCTTTCATAATATGTAACTGCTGTTACTGTAGGCTTACTAATATTTTATCTATTTTGTTAAAAGTAAATTTTGTTTTGCCTGCTTTGCAACGACAATATGTTCATATGTTGTTGTTTTTGTTGTTGTTGTTGCTGCTGTTAATATTATTATTGTTATTTTTACATTGTATTATTATTATAATTATTATTATTATTTACAGGTGCGCTATATTTAGACGGTGAAAACTCTATTGCTAAAGTAGATGATTGGGTACCGCCAGGGGGCTCTCATACATATATCTGGAATATCACACATAATTTTGCCCCCACCGAGGCAGACGATAATTGTATTCCATGGGGCTATCATTCACATGTTGACTCTATGGTAGATATTGAATCTGGTCTCGTGGGCGTCTTCGTCGCATGCAAACCTGGTAATTCTTATTTTATTGTCCAAAATATAAAATGAGCCGTGTCATGACAAAACCAACATAATGGGTTTGCGACAAGCATGGATCCAAACCAGCCTGCGGATCCGCGCAGTCTGATCAGGATCCATGCTGTTCGCTTACAAACTCTATAACGATAGCGAACAGCATGGATCCTGAACAGACTGCGCGGATGCGCAGGCTGGTCTGGATCAATGCTGGTCGAAACGCATTATGTTGGTTTTGTTATGACACGGCTCAAATAATCATTTTATGAGGGTTAAAACTTCCCACCAAGAAAGGTACGGGTGTTTGTGAATCTCAATACAACAAATGTTGTCCTTGGTCATCATTTAATATAAATAATATGTACAACACAAGCCACAAACAAAAATAGAAACATTTGCAATATTTCGCATGAGGAAAAAAACAACATATGACGTAAATAATTGATCATAAATATATACTTACATGTTTTATGTATTTATTAAACAATTAATGCATGTAACAAAAAGTTGCCTTGTGGTACTCCACATTTGTATATAAATGTAGAGTAACTAGTGCGTCAGTGTTGAACTAATGGTGTTAAAAGTTACATCAGATTTCTAAAAGCACTGACTGAGCGAAAAAAAGTAATTTGTATAAAAACATGATACAATTTATTGATGGAATACAGTTTTAAGTACATGTATCTGTTTAATTCCTGCTTATAATCCTATGTGCACAAACAAGATAAGATAATTACCTAACCCGGATGCTCCGCATATGATACATGTATATAATTATAATCTTGATCTGGGTATACATCAAAATCAGCATTTTGAAGCTTTTTAAACAAGTTATTTTTATATTAAAGTCCCATTATGTCGCAGAATGCTTCAAGATCTTTTTATTTTTGGTATTCTTTTATATTTTCAAACAAGTTACTCATTGACCAATTACCTGAACTGCCTTTTTCAATTGTTGCTTTTCTTGCAATTAGTACATATAAAGTGATTTTGACATTACATTGACTGCCATTTTCTTCTGACTGCCATTTTCTTCTATCATGCCCTAAAAACATTTTTAAACGTTATAAAACTCATGTTTGTTCTTTCTAAAGAATTAACAAAAATAATTTTCATTTGTCATGCGTATTGTGTCTTTAAGAATTATTTTCAGCATTTAATTTAATAACGATTTGTTATGAAAAAGACTATACCGTTACAAATTTCACATGCATTAAAGATATCCCTGCATTATGTATTAAACATGTTATTACTTTGTTTCTAGGTACGCTATTACCGGATGGACGTAGAAGGGACGTAGATCAGGAAATTGTTCTATACACTGACGTCACAGACGAAAGTCTAAGTCATTATATTAGCGTCAACGTCCGTCGGTGTCTAGATCCACACGTCTGTCTCCAACTTTTGCGAAATAAAAACGAAAAATTTTTAGCCAGCAATAAGATGTATCACATTAATGGTTACGTTTACGGAAATCTACCACGTCTTGACGTCTGTGAAGGCAATGACGTGGCTATTTATACGTTTGCTCTGGCTAACGCGATACACACAATGCAAATATATGGACAAACGTTTGTTATTAAAAAGCATAGGTAAGGTTAAATGTCATCAGTATATTTTGATTTCATACTTAGAATTCTAATATATGTTTTAATAATATTAATACATTAATAAAGATTTAAAGACTAGATCTAGAATATATAGATTTGCGCCAAAACATCTAATCATTTTTTACGTAGTTAAACGTTGTTAATAACTATATATTGATGTAATATTGCAGACAAGCAGACGTCTTAAATAACAGATGACATAATTTATATAAAATAACAGTACCAAAGTGGTTTCAGGTGGTTTGCTGACAACAACAAAAAAGTTATACACTTATATTCTCAATTTCATATGAGTTTTTTTTTTTAGAAAAATCTAAATATCAAATTGTTGCTAATATTTCTTTATAATTATCTCTCACATTTTTACCCGTAGAACGGATGCTGCCTCAATTTATCCAGCTACATTTCACACAATGAACATGGTGCCAATTAATGTCGGAACATGGCTTCTAGTTTGTCGAAATAACGACCATCTCCATGGTAATATGTTGCTCATATAAAAGATCATTTTAGCCGCGTCACGACAAAACCAACATAGTGGGTTTGCGACCAGCATGGATCCAAACCAGCCTGCGCATCCGCGCAGTCTGATCAGGATCCATGCTTCTCGCTTACCAATTATATTACAAGTGGAGAAACTGATAGCGAACAGCATGGATCCTGATCAGACTGCGCGGAGGCACAGGCTGGTCGGGATCCATGCTGGTCGCACACGCACTATGTTGGTTTTGTCGTGACGCGGCTCATTTTACCTCAAAATACGATCAATATATATAATATTAACTTTTATTTTTATGATTTGTGTTGTTGTTGTTGCTTTAAAGGTTAACCGTTTCCGCACAATTCTAAAATGAGTTACTATATCTGTTAAATATGTGTTCCTGCTGTCAGATGGTATTTATTGGTCATATAGCTAAACCATTGTTGCTGTTTTTGACATAAGTAAAATGTAGTGACTTTGTATTTTGTATGGAAAACAAATTACAGTTTGTTTAAGTTTATATAACAAATTATATCATATTTAACACTGCTTTCTTCCTGTATTAAGCAACTCAAATTTAAACATTTTACCTTTAAAGTTAGAGAATTAATCGTATTCATTTATAAGGATTAATGTGCATTAAAATAGATTGAAATTTATGATAAATATAAAGGATAATTTATAATTTTGCAAAATAAAAACTCGCCATTTGTTTGATATAACATTGTGTATATTAGCATAATTATATGATAGCATAAACTGTTTAAATGTAACGCCCTATCCAATATTTCCATATCATTATTATCAAAGTAAATCCTTGCCAAGAAACCCCATTAGACGCTTTATCCCGTTTGACTATATATGCACTACTGAAAGATTATCCTGTCACTCTATATGTTGTGATATTCTTGGTAGTTTTCACTCCTGATCACGGCAGTAAGCCACATTGAATTTACCAGAGCACAGTTCAGTCACCGCATCGTTCCTGGGTAGGCTGTCAAGTAGTTAACCATCACTAGTTGCCTTCACTTTCGCAATTATATAACTGATAACTTTTGTACATGCAAGAGCAGAGGTACAGTGCGAATGACCGTAGAAAAGATTTCGTGTCAATCACACAACGAAAGTGACCTGCACAGTCCAAAAATCGACCCCGGAGCGCCCGATTCACAGTCTAACGCTCTACATATTGTCAATCAAGATACAAGCAATTACCATTTGAGCCGTGTCATGACAAAACCAACATAGTGCGTTTGCGACCAGCATGGATCCAGACCAGCCTGCGCCTCCGCGCAGTCTGATCAGGATCCATGCTGTTCGCTAACAAACTCTATAACAAGTAGAGAAACCGATAGCGAACAGCATGGATCCTGACCAGACTGCGCGGATGCGCAGGCTAGTCTGGAACCATGCTGGTCGCAAACCCATTATGTTGGTTTTGTCATGACACGGCTCATTTATCAAGGATGATCAGAATAAGTGATAGTATAACTTTGTTTACTTGTCTTACAGACGGTATGACGGCATTCTTCAATGTCAAGCGATGTAGTCAGGAACCCATGCCGGACACGCCGGCAGGCAAGAAGCGGAGGTACTTTATCGCCGCCGAGGAAGTGAACTGGAATTATATGCCCGGGGGCAAAGACTTGTTTACTTCCGGCAAAATTGAAATGGATCACGGATTTTCAAGGTATAATTCACATTTGATAGTCTGCTGTTGTAGATTTTAGTTACTAAATTTGAACAAAACAACCTACATAATTATGTTGATATTCATTAGAGCATGACATGCTGTATGTAGAATATGATTTATTAATTGTATTTTGTTTTCAATAGCAATGCTTGATGAATAATGATGGAAAGAAAAAAAATCAAGAAATAATCAATTATTTGTTAATTTTTGCGAAAGATACAGTGAGAGAACAATAACGAAATATAGAAATATAAGCGGCTGCTTTTACTCATATAAATTCATAAACCGTTAACATATCTATCTTCTGTAAATTCAATTTAAATTTATTTTCAGTAACTCTCACCACCATATGCACCACGGTGAGCACCACGATGCCCTCGGTAACACGTATAAGAAAGCTGTCTTTGTCGAATATGAGGACGAATTTTTCAGGTTAGCATGAAGTTGTCAGACAATATGGTTGTTGTACCATTCGGATGTCAGTGTAACATTTGGTTGTCAGACAACATTGCTGGCGCACCATATCGTTTTTGGACAAAATGGTTGTCTAACTATGTGGTTGTTTTACAATATGGTTATCAAGCCATGTGGTTGTCTTACAATATGATTTTCGAGTAATGTGGTTGTCTTGTCTTACAATATGGTTATCAAACAATGTGTTTGTCTTACAATATGGTTATCAAACCATTTGGCTGTCTTACAATGTGGTTGTCGTGACATGTGGTTGTCTTACAATATGGTTGTCGTGCCATGTGACTGTGTTACAAAATGAGTGTCGTGGCAAGTGGGTAACGGACAATTTAGACAATATGAGCAATGTGGTTGTCACACAATATGGTTGTCGTGCCATGTGGTTGTGAGACGACAAGGTAGGCATACCATGTGGTTGTCGAACTCTTCTTAAAATAGCAGCATATTATTTTGTTCTAATAACGTACAATATTCATGTTTGTAAAACGACAGAGGCATTCTATGTTACAATTCCTTCGAGAACGAGAAATTACCAAAATATCATGGGGACAACACAATTTTACAGTTTATCAGTGTTATAAAAATATTGTATAACATACACGTACATGTATATATCTGTATACATGTACATTTTTATTGTGTGTTCGATGAGTATTATATGCGGGATTTTGTTTGTTTGTTTGTTTTTTTAAACATATATCTATCATTTATTTCAGGAGAATGAAGCCTCGTCCTATCGAAGAAGAACATTTACATATGCTCGGACCCCCTATTAAAGTAGAGGTTGGGGACACTGTTGAAGTGGTCTTTCTAAATAAGGCGTCCAGACACTATTCCTTCTTCCCACATGGTGTTGGCATTGACAAGTCACAGGAAGGGTCCGTTTATTATACCCGAGATAGTGGTAAATATTTTAATACTGGTCTACTTTCAATCCGTGATATGTTTGAAACATTTTCATATGGTTTTGTCTTTGTAGAGGTGAACAACGCCTCTAACTCTAACCTAACTTCCTTGCTCTGAATCCAGTAAATATCATAAGATTTAGGCTTTTATATTCCTTGCTATAGACACGTGACTAAAATTTTGAAGATATGATTGTATGTCTCAAAGAAGAAGGAAAAGTTGTGTATTCACCCGAAACCAAACCCGCATTGTTTTTGACACATTTCTTTCCTTATACGTGATCAGTTCAAAATAAATGAAATTACTTTAATAGTGGAATACAATAGAAATAGTGCAGATCTTGATGTTGAATGAAAACCAAACATTTGAAATTGTCTGTATAATGAGTGTATTGATGTTTTAACTTTTACAGTAAATGCCCCATATGGTCTGATTACCGAACCAAGAAAGATAACAACATATCAATTCAAAGTGCCATGGACCGCCGCGCCAACAGCAGACGACCCGAATTGTCTTTCTTACACATATCACTCCGCGGTAGATATCCGGAAGGATACTAACACTGGGTTAATTGGTCCTCTGCTTGTGTGTAAACCAGGGTCACTGGACAAGGGCAAACAAGTAAGTAGCATGTCGTAATAAAAGTATAATAAAAAAAAACTGGTTGTTTTTCTCTGACATGACAGGGCTCATGATTTGTGTACCATAAGAACAAAGTCTGAATTTAAAACTTGTGTTCTTTTTCCATGATGAGTCAAAATGAAAAGTGGTTCGACGCATGTATCTCAAATGGGACTAAATATCGCCCTAAATATCGATTATCTAATTTACTAATAATTTACTAGTTTAAAAATACCTTAAAATATTTGCTCGCTGGAGCCTACACACTGGTTTTTGGCTTCGCGCGTGAAGATATTTCTTAGGTATTTTAAAATAGTAAATTATAAGTAAACAATGTACATAATAGTTGTTTAAAAGAAGGAACATTCGCTCTATTGTTCAGAAGGAATCTTTTTCTTAATATTTTTGAAACCCTGCTAAACGGCGATTCCTAACAGTTTTTGGAAATGCTAATACTTGTAATTTTGTTACAACCGTTTATAGGAGTTTGGAGGGGGCATTATAAAAATTACTAAGACTATCGTTATTTCCCTTTTTAAAATGGTTATCAAGTTATTTACAGTGACTATTCATGTTTACTTTATGTTTTTGTTTAAGGTACACGTGAACAAGGAAATATTTGTTCTGTTTCACGTTGTTGACGAGAATTTATCATGGTACATTGACGAGAGTATACGAGAGTTCTCCCCTGATAAGGCGTTACTTAACAAACAAGATGAAGCTTTTAAGCATGGAAATCTTATACATGGTTTGTAAAACATTAATTTATGATACATAAAACATTTGAGCCGCGTCATGACAAAACCAACATAGAGCGTTTGCGACCAGCATGGATCCAGACCAGCCTGCGCATCCGCGCAGTCTGAGCAGGCTCCATGCTGTTCGCTTACGAGCCATATAACAAGACGAGAAATTAATAGCGAACAGCATGTATCCCTATCAGACTGCGCGGATGCGCAGGCTGGTCTGGATCCATGCTGGTCGCAAACACATAATGTTGGTTTTGTCGTGACGCGGCTCATTTATGTATGATACATAAAACATTTATTTTTGATACATAGAAACATAGAAATGAGTGAAACTGAACATTTTAGAATATTCACGTTTCATCGGTATTTCCAAAATACGTTACATACTAGACGGACACTCCTCCTGTTTAATGTCTTTGTATACAGATTTTGCTAATGTTTTCTTATAATTCTATTAAAGCAGCATTTTTCAAGATTCATTCTAATTTTCGCGAAAAACATTGAACAAAATTTTTAAAGTAAAATATTGTGAAGTAAACAAAAAAATAATTTACACATTGCAATCGGCACTTATAATCTGTGGAAATTACTCCCCCACCCCCACCCCTTCCAAAAAATAATAGCATAGCTCTTACTGCGTTAGTTAGCAGTAGAAATATGTGATAAATACTGCAAATTCAGTCTTTAATGCGCATAACATGTAAATAATTACTGGAATCTTGAATCATTTTACTTTTCTTAAAACCTTAGTACATTTTCTCTAGTTTGATTTCTTTGAAATATTTTGGCTCATCTATGCATAATTGGCAACTTTGTAAACAAAAGTATGATCTCTTTTTTTCAGCAATTAATGGACGAATATATGGAACATTGAATGGAATTGACATGTGCTTAGGTGATCGAGTGTCGTGGCATTTTCTAGGTGTAGGTTCGAGTAAGGATTTGCACGGAGTTGCCATTGAAGGAAACTCGATGGCAGTGAATGGACGAACGCTTGATTCGAAAATTATCATCCCGGGTCTTGGTTTTACAGGCTACATGCATCCAGACAATGTTGGTGAGTAAACTTCCCTCGGACTTTAAATTGCTTGAATGGGCTGCTAAAAAGAATTAAAATATTTTATGAATGTGTCTTCGTTAAACTTACAAAATGCATTTTTATTACAAATCATAACTAGCAAAACCCTGTCACATATTTATATAGAAGGTTATACTCCATATAAAACGTTTCTTATATGTCCAGATCGTACTTAATTAACGTAAAGTTGATTATTTTATGTGAATTCTATTATAAATACAAAATTGAGGAACATATCTATAAATTCTTATTAATGAAAATAATCGTGTTTTGTTGCCATTTTGCTTTTGTTGCTTTTAAACATATCCCAGTACATTTCATCCATTACCAATCATAATAATGTGAGGACGATACGATATACATTCACCCATTTATCTATCATAAATGTGTGAGGACGGAAGTTATAATAACAGGATTGCTTATATTTTTGGTTATAATTTTGGTTTCATTTTAACAGGAAAGTGGGCGTTATATTGTCATACTCACCACCACTTGATGGCCGGCATGACATCAATGTACAGTGTTAATGTGTGCCAGAATCCACAAAGTCTTCCGGTTGTTCCAATGAAGCCCTCTGGCGGCGTTCGTCGGTATTACATAGCTGCTGTGGAAATCGACTGGGACTACGCCCCTTCAGGAATTGACAAAATAATTGGAAAGCCTCTAACAGATAACACAGCGTAAGTTTACACAATATTATTCATAGATGCATACACCTATTGGATGTAGTTTTAGATTTCAAAATTATAATTTTACATTGCCCTTTTATTTTTGTACCAATACATTTGTTCGAACAAAGCAAAGTTAAGTAATTTGTCCTAACACCTAGATAAGAAGTAATAATATAGGTGTGTTTGGAATAATAAATACGAGAAAAGTACCTATACTTACACATTATGTACTTTTATGAAATGACTTTGCATTCCTGGAACCAAAATAATCAACAGTTAAAAGTCTTTCAGCCAGCCTTCACATTTTTGTTGTCTGACCAGGCTCTATACCATTGAAAGTTCAAATATTATATTTTATTATTGAAAACTCTTTAAAGCAGCAGCCTCCATATGCACGCTAATTTTTATGAAAATGTAATAAAAAGTAAAATGCTGTCAAGTAAACAAAGAAAGTAATTTACACATTGCAAACGACACTTAAAATCTACGAAAATCACCAAAATTAGGTCAGAATATGTCAGAAAAGCCTTTATTGCGTAAGTCACGCAATACAAAGATAGGGACGAATACTGCAAAGTCAGCCATTTAACGCATATAACGTTTAAATTGTTACTTGAATCTTGAATATTTTTTACCTCTCTTAGAATCTTGGTACATTTTCGTTAAGTTAGATTTTCTTGACTAATCTGGAGACATACAGCTTTAAGTCTGAATGGACTGTTTTAAATTCAAAACTGGGCACATTCATTACACAAAAGGTTAAGGGTTAATTAACACGATATTCATATAATTCCAGGAAATCTTATTTGTATACAAGAAGTGACGGTGGATTTATGGGAACTATTTACAAGAAAGCAGTCTACAGAGAATTCACAGACGACACTTTTAAACATGAAAAGAAACGCGGCTATCGAGAAATACACTTGGGAGTTATGGGACCGTTTATTCGTGGCGAGGTTGGTGACGTCATTGAAGTTGTATTCATGAACAAAGCTTCTCATCCCCTTTCTATAAAACCACACGGAGTATTCACTAATAAAGGAAATGAGGGTATGAAGTACAATGACGGGTCAGTCCACCGGGGCGATAACGAGGTTCAGCCCGGGAAAGTATTCACCTATAGATGGACTGTCCCACAGAGGGCTGGTCCCGGACCGAATGAGCCAAATTGTATCGGGTGGATGTACCATTCAGCTGTCAATATGATAAGGGATGTGCCTACTGGACTTTTCGGGCCGTTAGTTACATGCAGAAGGGGTGTTCTAGACGCCAAGAACCAACGCTTAGATCATCACTCGAGAGAATTTGCCATGTCATATTACATCATAAATGAAAACAGGAGTTGGTATATTCGTGAGAACATGCAGAGAACGAAAGAAATGGCGCCACATGAAGAGTTTGAAGAGAGTAACTTGATGAATAGCATTAATGGTTATGTCCTCGGAAATACCCCAGGTATGGTAATGGAGGTTGACGAACATGTCACGTGGTATGTAATGGGACTTGGGTCTGAGGACGATTTCCATACAGTTCATTTTCACGGTCAGACGTACGTACACAGGACAGCAAAATCACATCGAGGTGATGTTCTTGAAGTGTTTCCTGGGACATACGAAACTGTTGACATGTATACAGATAATCCGGGCACTTGGCTTCTACATTGTCACGTGATGGAACATTTATCACATGGAATGGAAGCTAAATATGCAGTGGTTCCAAAGGGAGGTAAGTTGTCTCCTAATTATTACACGAGCATTATAGTTATCAGAAATTAGTCATTTTATACCGTATTTTTTTTTAAATAAATGTAACTTTACAGGAAAAACCTTGATAGATAAACTTATATGAATCTATGTGTCTCAAAAGCAAATATTGACAATAATAGTCAAGTTTTTGGGCTACACAGTTATATTATCTTATTCATGCATTTACAATTTCAAAAGAAACAATTTAAAAGTATTATTGTGAAAAAATCCATATTACATTTATTCGATAATAAATTATATACATTGCATATATGCTATACATTTGTTAACACAAATAAATTTTTAACTACGTCTCAATGAAGATGAAGGTTTTATTATTATTTTCAAATGTTTTTTTTCTGAAACTAATATTGAATGTCACAATGTTCAAGAAAACTAGAGCAAGTTGTGTTATAATACTTTTATATTTTAATGTGGAAAAAGACACCAGTTACTTGAAGTCTTATGAATGCTACCTCTTAAGGGTACATTGAAAACAATGTTTTTTTGCTAAATGTACATGTACATTAAAACATTGTACAAACTATTTGTTATTAAGTAAATACATGTGATTCATCATATGTGTTACACTTGTTTAAAATTTCTGTTGTATTTTATATTCAGCACTCAAACCTCTTGAAGACGCCGAGAAAAACAGAAAACTTCCGGTAATGCTACATAAACTTCCGGTAGTCACTCAAACTTCGACTGTTGCATCTTCAGCCAAGAAAAAACCAAAGAAAGATCCTCCGCGACAAGCGACAGTGTTAATAATTCCACCAAGAGCACGAGGCGACATGCCAATTATTGCTAATAATGTAAATCAAGTTGCTTTATCACCAACAGTTCAGACAAAACACGGAAAACCAAAGCATATTTCGAAAAGAACAGATAACACTTCCGGTGGACCCAAAAAGCATGTTTTAGCTAATGAAGAGTTAATGGGTCTTCATAGAAATGGAATATTACCTGGTCGCTGGCAAATTTTAACTCGGCCAAATTTACAGAATAGAAACAGACGAAAAAAATAAAACGGTTGACGATTTGAAAGATATTTTTGTTAACAGTTATTTATTTTGTGAAAGAAACAAATGCATAATATTCATAAAATGGTTTGGTTTGGCGTCTCTTTATAATTAGATATACTGTCTGATTTAAGTCACGTCTGCTGCGCCGTTATTATATTTACATTCACCAATAAGGAAATGTACGATAAGTGTGAGTAAGGCCAGTAGGTGTGAAGAATAAGTGTGTGTAAGTCGAGTAGGTGTAAAGAATAGAAGTGTATGCATTAAATCGAGTAGGGAGGAACGATAAGCATGTGTAAGTCAAATTAGGGGTGGGGGTGGGGCAAGCAGGGCCTCCGTCTAAATAAAATACCCGTGAGGAGAATATATGTACGTGTAATGATAAAAAGTACGTGTAAGTGTTTAGAAAATGGGTTACGATGAAAATAATATAAATACGTTCTAAACGAAAAGTTTGTGTAAAAAGGGTGTGTTCGTGTAAAGAATATATGTTCGTGTTAAATAAGTACGTTTTAATTGTATACTATATGGAGATAGTGAATACACTATCTCACCAATTCATACTTACCGCACAGAAAGAATAAACATACTTATCTCAAATTAGATTCTTGATTAATTTCAATTTGTATTTTCCCCTAACTATTCTATGTGTGTTTTTTCACAAAGAGTAAATTTACATACATGCTTTATTTTGAAATTTGTTTTTTTTTTTTTTTTTGGAAATATTCTATAATTTAATAGTCTCAAGAATAAGGTGTCTAATGTATTCGATTTTGTGGACTGTACCGTGTGGTATCGAAATATACGTACTGAATGAAACTTCTGGTACATTTTTGGAGTACAAATGTATACTCAAGAATGTATTTACTAGGGCTGGATCAATATACCGGTAAATCTACTGTAGTGTAAATAAACACTCAATATTCAAAGTAATCGAGTACAACTTCATACACCGAGTCGAACTAATCTAGAACAAATTTATACTTAAAGTCGAACTAATCTAGTACAGATTTATACTTTAAGTCAAACTAATCTAGTACAAATTTATACTTAAAGTCAACCTATTCTAGTTCAATTTTATACTTGAAGTCGAACTAATCTAGTACAGATTTATACTTAAAGTCGACCTATTCTAGTTCAATTTTATACTTTAAGTCGAACTAATCTAGTACAAATTTATACCAATCTAGTACAAATTTATACTTAAAGTCGAACTAATCTAAAACAAATTCATACTTAAAGTCAACCTATTTTAGTTCAATTTTATACTTTAAGTCGAACTAATCTAGTAAAGATTTATACTGAAAGTCGACCTATTCTAGTTCAATTTTACACTTTAAGTCGAACTAATCTAGTACAGATTTATACTTAACGTCGACCTATTCTAGTTCAATTTCATACTTTAAGTCGAACTAATCTAGTACAAATTTATACCAATCTAGTACAAATTTATACTTAAAGTCGAACTAATCTAAAACAAATTTATACTTAAAGTCGACCAATTCTTGTTCAATTTTATACTTTAAGTCGAACTAATCTAGTCCAGATTTATACTTAAAGTCGAACTAATCTAAAACAAATTTATACTTAAAGTCGAACTATTCTAGTTCAAATATATGCTTAAAGTTGAACTTATTTGGTACAAATTTATACTTAAAGTCGAACAATTCTAGTTGAAATGTATACTTAAAGTCGAACTAATCTAGTAAAAATTTATACTTAAAGTCGAACTCATCTTGTATAAATTTATACTTTATATAATTTTCCAGTTTCCATAATATAGTGTGTAAAGTACCGTGTGATATCGAAATATCCCTGAATGAAAATTCTTGTACATTGTGGAGTACAAATGTATACTCAAGAATGTATGTTAATGTTGTGCAAATGAACACTCAACATTCAAAGTTATGGAGTAAAATTTAATACTCTGAGTCGAACTTATATAGTACATATTTATACTTAAAGTCAATCTAATCTAGTAAAATATTTATGCTTAAAGTCGAACACAAATTCGAATCTAGTGAAAATTCATACTTTATGTATTTTCCGGTTTCCCGAATATAGTTTGTAATCGAAATAATCGAAATAGTTTAGTACAAATTTATACTTAAAGTCGATCTAAACTAGCACAAATTTATACTTTTAGGTGAAATTTACCTTAAATAAATGAGTACTCAAGAATGCATTTAATGTAGTGCAAATGAGCACTCAAGATTAAAAGTAATGGAGTGAAAATTAATACTCAAAGTCGGTGTAATCTAGTACAAATTTATACTTAAAGTCGAACTAATATAGGTAAAATTTACACTTAAAGTCGAACTGATCAAGTTCAAATTCATACTTAAAGTCGACCTAATATAGTACAAATTTATTATTAAAGTCGAACTAATCTAGTACAACTTTATACTCAAATGCGAAATAATCTAGTAAAAAGTTACACTCAAAGTCGAACTTATCTAGTTCAATTTCATACTTACAGTCGAACTTATCTATTACAAATTTACGCTTTAAGTCGAACTAATCTAGTAGAGAGTTATACTCAAAGTGGAACTTACCTATTACAAATTTACCTTTTAAGTCGATCTAATCTACTGTAGTAGACAGTTAATATTATTACCCCTCACTTTTTTCGTAATGCTAATTTCCCATAGGCCTCTGGGAGTTATTTTTACTGTTAATGCAAGTGTACCACGTGACTAAGAATTTTGTACTGTTACATAGGTAACAGTATTTTTTAACAGTATAAAATCTGGTCACGTGGTCTATTTTCTAAATTAAATGAAATAAAATGGCTGCCATTTTTTTCTCGATTCATTCTTATTTTCGACGTTTAACACCGATAGGCCATCAATTTCTTCTCTGGAGTATCTATGACACCCATAAAATTTAGTAGTTCGCACCCTTGTGTGCTTTTCGTGTATAAAATATCTTTTTGTTGAATAGTCAAAAAGTGAACATCCGTTTTCAACGGAAGTACTTGCAATGTAAATAATAATATATGTGTTAAACTGGATCATGCAGACGATTTAAGCATGCAACAAAGGATTATTTAACAATTTTAATCAGTGAAACGTTACAGAGATGGTGGGCAGACATAGGATATCATCGTTATTTTGTCAAAAACCATGCTAAGAATATTCTGGAAACAGAAGGATCAGATTTCACAGATCATAAACGTGTAAATGGGTTAGTGTTTTGTTTTCTAAATAAAACCTAGCTTATTGTATGTTTATGATTTGTAGATATCATCACTTGCATAAAGAATAAAAGAAAAAGAAAACTTCTCAAGTAGGCCTAAAGTACACTTAAAAGGTAAGGGCAAAGTAGTTATTGTTACTCTTAGTTTATTTTTTTTTATATATACCAGAACCTGTTGGTCAAAAGTAGATAAAGTCCATTTAAGATATATAGCGAGAAAAGCACTTTGTTAATTATCAGTCTGGTTTTATTGATTTGATATCTATATCATTACATATATAGCATTATTTATTATGCAGTGGGCACAAATAACATGGTTCGATTTATGGTACCCAATGAAAATTTGAAATCTTTAAGCTGCATGAGCAAAATTCTTATATTAAAAAATCAAACTTGAGAAATTTGTATTAAACTTTTAAGAAAGATAAAAAATGATATTAAGATTAAAGTAATAATTTACATGTGTGAGATTAATGACTGACTTGCAGTATTTAACACCATATTTCTACTGCGTTACTAACGCAGTAAGGGCTATCTTTTGTATTTTTGGTAATGTTTGTAGACTGAAAGTGCCTTTTGCAATGTGTAAATTACTTTCTTCGTTCAATTCACAATATATTACTTTTTAATACTTTTCCAAAATTTTCTTAGAAATTAGCATGAAAATGGAGACATGCTACTTTAAATTAAAGAACTCTTCCGGCATATTAATCATTGTGAAAAATTACTTTTTAGTGATAATATTATCTTAATTCGTTACACTGAATTTTACTAAAAATTCATCTCTTGTTTAGATACATATCAACTTTACTTTCACTTTCAAGGAACTTGAAGTATATTTAATTATATTTTGATTTGCACGCGTAAACCACCATGAAAAGTCATCTTTTTTCCACTCAAAGCAATCGGAATCACCCACATATCTTTTATTTTATTTGAAAGAAACATTTTGATTTTTCTTTACGTTTTATTTTCATGACCAGTAATATTTTGTACATTTTCGGGAACTTGAGCATTTATTACACAATTTTAAGAATCTTTTGAAGATGTATATCATTATAAATATTATTTAGATCTAGAAGTAAAGAATCTCAATATACTACTTAATATGAATCAAGTTCCTGATTTCCGAACACAATGTTTTTGTTTTGAAAATTGCTATGCAACACCAGTTAGAAATCAGCATATGCATACAATAGTTAAAGCACTTTTCTTAAACGCTTCGTTCAGTTTCTGTATTTACTATAAACTTCTTACATCACATATCACATAGTTCACGTTACATCCATGCTTACACTTAGTTTTGTTATTGCTAGTTTAGCTAGTCTCAGTTTCTTCAACATGATTATGGTAAACCTTACACGAAGTTTCAACTTCTTCCACCCATGTATTAATACGCACAAAAAGTTCTTCTTGTTTCACGGGCATCCTTGCTATACTAGCGTTATCATCGTCAATATCGTCCTCTATGAAAACATCTAAGCCGTCACGCTGCATATGTTCCCGGAAGTCTTCCTCCATAAACTGAACATCTCGGTTTTTCATATTTGCCGAAGCAGTCCGAAATACTTTAGGAGCTTGCTGTTCACAAAATGCAAGCGCTTTCATGTTTGCCATTTCTTGATCAAGTCTGGCCCGACCTTTTATCTTTTCTCTTTTTGAGGGATTTCTTGGAAGTGATCTGCTGCGCATGCCCCGCGGAGGTGCCTGGGTAACACGCCTGTATGTTGACGCGGATTTTACAAGTGAAGGTAAACCAAGCCCTCGTTGTTTTAAGTGTTCACAAAGACTGTCGGGATCCATTCTAGTTCTTTTCCTACCGTAACCATGTTCATCACAATCATAGTCAGTGCTCTCACTTCTTGCACCATCATTATCACTTTTTTCTTTACTCTTTTCTAGACTTTGTTCGTTTTTAAACATAAACGCGGGTGCAGATCGAATCGAATATGGCCGTAAGGATTTTGCAGACTTGCGCAATGAGTACGTTAATGGGCGTGTTTGATTGATAACAGTGTGTCCTCTTAAAAGCGGAAATGGAGATACATTGTTCTCATTGTCGTCTGCCTGTTTGTCCAGATGCAGACGGGCATACATTTCCTGACATTGCTGAATCTGAAACATAAATCACAAAAAACAAAATTAAATGTATTTCTAAGACAACTTCTAATATAAAACCAAAACCTCGCGTGTCTTTTGTCTGTTTTAGTTGCCATGCCATTGTGTATTGTAAAACAATCTTATCGTCATCCTAAAATCAATATGAAATGACGTACTTTTACAAAAAAACGACAGGAATTTCAAATTTACTATCGAAGAAGTGTCAGTCATCTTGTGATAAGATTTTTGTCCTAAATAATTTGTTGAGTTTAAAAATTATTGTAGTTTACGTATTAATTAAACAAAGATAAGTGAAGTTGACGATGATTATGATGAACATGATGAATGATGATGGTGGAGGTGGTGGTAGTGATGATAAAGATGATGATGATGATGATGATGATGGCCATCATGACGTATATTATGATGCTGTTGGTAGTGGTAGTGATGATGATGTTGATGATTATCATGATGCTGGTGACGATAATGATGAATGTGGAGGTGATGGCGATGAAGAAGATGATAATCCTGATGATGGTGGTGGAGTTGGTCGTGATGATGATCTGATTATGATGATGTTGGTGATAATGATGACGACGGCGACGATAATGAAATGATGACGGCGGCGACGATAATGATGATAATGATGATGATGAAGACGGCGACGATTATGATGATAATGAGGATGATGAAGACGGCGACGATTATGATGATAATGAGGATGATGAAGACGGCGACGATAATGTTGATAATGAGGATGATGAAGACGGCGACGATAATGTTGATAATGAGGATGATGAAGACGGCGACGATTATGATGACGACGGCGGCGACGATAATGATGATAATGAGGATGATGAAGACGGCGACGATTATGATGATAATGAGGATGATGAAGGCGGCGACGATAATGATGATAATGAGGATGATGAAGACGGCGACGATAATGTTGATAATGAGGATGATGAAGACGGCGACGATAATGTTGATAATGAGGATGATGAAGACGGCGACGATTATGAGGATAATGAGGATGATGAAGACGGCGACGAATAATGTTGATAATGAGGATGATGAAGACGGCGACGATTATGATGATAATGAGGATGATGAAGACGGCGACGATAATGTTGATAATGAGGATGATGAAGACGGCGACGATAATGTTGATAATGAGGATGATGAAGACGGCGACGATAATGTTGATAATGAGGATGATGAAGACGGCGACGATAATGTTAATAATGAGGATGATGAAGACGGCGACGATTATGATGATTATGAGGATGATGAAGACGGCGACGATAATGTTGATAATGAGGATGATGAAGACGGCGACGATAATGTTGATAATGAGGATGATGAAGACGGCGACGATAATGTTGATAATGAGGATGATGAAGACGGCGACGATAATGTTGATAATGAGGATGATGAAGACGGCGACGATAATGTTGATAATGAGGATGATGAAGACGTCGACGATTATGATGACGACGGCGGCGACAATAATGATGATAATGAGGATGATGGTAGTGGTAATGAGACAATGATATATTATCTTGCAGTTCAAACCAGCAACAAATAATTTACATGTTTTGATATTACGATGGTTAAAACTAGGTGTATGAACCCGACTACAAACAATGCTGATAAGGTATGACCATGATTATAAATATATCCATCTAGCCTCTTTTAGATAAAATAAAGTAATAACGTTATCTCGCTATTAAAATTTAAAAGGCATTTACCGAATAATGACATTTGTCAAACTTTCATGTATTATTTATTGTCAATTTTTATCGCCCAATAGATATGACAATATGACCCTATAACTTTACTGAAATAATTAGATATTGTTAAATTGGCCCACTTATACCATAAAATGGATTATCTAATATTATGCGCTCTTAAATCAAATAGGTCAAGTAGCTGCCTCTTGAAAATATAATCGTCAATTCATTATTTAAATAGAAAATAGGAACTCGTGTAGACAAATAAACTAAAAATGAAACTGATGTTGGATATAGATTATCGTAATCCAGTTATAGCTTTTAATTGTACTCAAATGAAGACCATTTTATATATTGTACTGTGATAATAGGTTGGGAATCAATATTAATATTGTATTATGACAATTAAATTGTGCGATCATTTAAAAACTTGAAATGGGCGACCAGGGGATTTGCGGATTTGAAACGTCTACGGTAAAATATCGTTATGTATAAAACTAACAGCAGTTGGTGGTAATTGAAATAGATAGGGCGAATTTATTGTCAATATTTTTACGGCACATAAAAGTTCAAAATATAGTGAATGCCGTCAGTCGTTGTTAAGTTTTTCTTGTGAAGTAGTTTTTTTTTTATTTGGACGGTCATTTATTTTCATTTGCGGCTAAAAATGTTTCTTTTAGAAATAGAAATGAAAATATAAAATTTAATGATCTTCAAATAAAAACACATGTATGGTATTTCTCTACAATCAAGAATAGGAAAAAAAATACCCGTATAAAAAATATCATATTTTTTATCAAAGGCTGATCATTTGTTTATAGAACTTTATTACTTTATAACATCATTACAACCTGGTCAAATGAAGAACTAATAGAAATTTTTGAAAAGGGGTGAATTTTGATATTCTACTGAAAATTATGGTTGAAAAGTATTCTTTTGAAATACGTTTTACTAAATTTTTTATACAACATTATCAAAGAGCTTTATAAATTGACATAAAGTAAGTTGTAAGTTCTTATTAAGAAAACGCTCATATCTGTTGATTCAATATTACAATGAGAACAATTAGTATGTTATAAGTTCAACTATTACAAGCCCTTACTCTGCTTGTGGCAATAGATTCTACCAATGCAACCAGTGCAGCGGGACTGATCATGGTCTGCACTGTTTAGTTTGATAATATTTTATTGCAACTTAAACACTTTACATAAATACATGTAAGGTTACGTGAATAATACAAAAAAAATACAAAGAAATATAGGATACAAGTTATAACAGCATAAGGACAGACCTCCCCACATCTGCACTGTTCGATATACAGTCAGAAGATATTTTTGAAGTGTTCCCTAAAAATGAGGAATGGTTTTGTTCTGATTGAAAGGTGGACTTAATCGATATAGGCTGGAGAAATGTTTCAGAATGATAGAGACATTCAAAATGGTATATAATTGTAAAATAAATCGCAACGTGCCTGTCATGCAAGTGCAAAACCAAACCATCTTTATTTTGTATTTGTATAGAAACTGCATTACGTTATTTGGAACGGTTTGGGTTCGAAAACATGACCTTAACATCCGCTCGAACTTAACATATTGTTGTTTTATTTAAGCAACAATTAAAATTGTTTTCTCTTCTAATGTTGTATATTAATAATGTACTTAATTAATGACAGTCATATTTGAACAACGTGGTTCCGGATACAGTCGATGTTTTAGTTATTAATTTTATCACGATCAAATATTTGTGTCAGATACCATCACTACTATCATAGCCTGAGAGTGAGAACAACACCGTGATATCTTGATTCAATATAGCGTTAAACATTTGTATACCTGGAAAATATAGCATGGAAAAAATACAAACCTCATCATCATAAAAGTTTACTTCCGGTACGTGCACGTGCTTACCTTGCACGTGCGATTTTAAATATTTTATTTGATCTGCCGGCATCCTCATTGCTTAGTTGTTTTAATATATTCACTTCCAGAAAGAATGATTTTATGCCAGTGCAAGTATTATTTATATTAAATTGTCTTGTTTGTACTTTAATTCTTAGCTAAATATTTTTTGTATTAAAAGTACATTAGTCTCAATCAAAGTTTTATTTTCAGGCGTGCCTTATTTTGCACGTATTTCTCTTGCTAAAGTCTTTTGACTTCTTCACGTTGCAATATTATGCATATTTGAACAAAATCTACTTCATACTCGTAATTAACGATCCTCTAACTTTCATCTATTCAAACTAAGATACCATTTAATTCCTCTCAAAATTGTTCAAAAGAAATAAAACACATACTCCTTTGGTTTTACAAGAAAGTAAAAAAAAAGATCACAAAACGAATGCACTTAAGAGTAATTCATTAAAATCTTCTTGCATATTTTCGTTTTCAAAATTCGGATCGATGCGGTCACTTGATCTATTCTTATCGACAATATGTTAACGTATCATATATGGTAATTGGTCGTCAAATTCCCGGTGGCCTCCTATCGCCCGTTTATTATTGATAAAGTTAAGTATTTTCACAATCCAAAGGCTCATCCGTGTTGACATAACATTTTTACGTAATCTTTGAGATAAAATGCCAAACTCCGTCCCTAATATCCTAGCGTCTACACCACACGTGCGTTCAATCCCATTTCCATACAATCTCATATATTATTAATGATGGTAGACATTGATTTTTTCGCCTTTTCAACTTATTTCTTGAGACATTTTGCCTCTCTTAAAATTCTTTTGATTTTAAGGCTATTTCCATAATCCTTTTAAACTTTGTATCCATAATTCAATAATTGTATACTGTACTCGTTTTAAAATCAATTCTAATTTTCTCACAGTATAATCTGTATACGGTGTGACTTTATTTTAGTATTATATAATACAATTATCTTCAAATCTTATTATGTTAAATAACCGAGAACAAATAAATATATGTTTACTGAATCATGCTCGTGCATTTGAATGTTGTAGAAAAGATTCGTCAAATTGATGAACCCTATCGCAATACGTTGATATGTCTCAAATGTCTAAATTACCCGTTACCGCGAGTTTATTATCAAATAAAAGGCAGGTTTCAGATTTGAAGATTTCTGTTTTGAGAAGATGACAATGTGTTAATCGATTATTTAATACTATTTTAATATTAGATATCCGCAGTTTATAGGAGAAGAAATTTTATGAAAGGATTTTTTTTTCAAAAATCATCTTTTCTTCAAAGAAAAGAAAGCCCCACTTAAATGCCGGTAAAAAATGACACTGCCCATTGAATTTCAATTTTATATTTTAATTGAAATGTTCAACGCCTTTATTAATCTTCTATAAGGAGAAATCAAATTGGACAATCATCAGATGTTTATTATATCTTGACTGGATCTATGTACTCGGGTATAAAAACATTTTATGCGACATCGGATATATTGTTGACACAAAATGGCATTCACCACAATAGTCGCAACTTTTCGGACTTTTCCGCTAAACTTCGGTAAAATATTATAATTTAAGAACAATCAGCGAGGGGTTCCGATTGTTGCTTTTTTGTACTGATTTACCCGTACTCATTTCAGTACAGATAGCATAATATTATCATCTGTACTTGATGGTGTTACCGTACCTTATCGGTTCTGGAGATGATTGACCCATCTCAAATTAGTGTCCCTCGTGACACAGCGTGTTAATGCTCGAGTCTAATGATATCCTATAAGCTCTCATATCGCTGTAGTCATAGGTTTTATTATTTAAGTAAATATGTTTGCTTTTGTGTAATCTGGTTGCTCAATCAAATCATCTCTGATGTCATAAAAAACTGACTGACACATACATTGGCCGATACTAAAACAAGAATGCACTTAGTACCAGTTTTATTGACCATCAACTAAACTGTTTACAGTTCTTGAACGAAAGGGAGATAAGCGTGCATGTATTTTGTTGTTTTATCAAAAATTCTTTTATTTACGTACATTTCTCTGTCATATATCTGACAGTGCAGCGGAAATTACACCTATAATTTACAAGCACTAACTGGAAAAAAAAACAAACAAATCGACAAATCACTTTATTTTCCTAAATGTCATACACTGGACGTTTCATTGGATAACAAAAGAAACTTTCTTTTCGTAAGAATATTTGGGTTACATCTACAAGAATCATCTAAACTTGTTCTAAATGTTTTTATCCAGCACTAAGTTTCGCATATCTCATATAAGATACATTAAATCGAATATACTTTTCTTATCAATCAATAAACAATAGAAAGCCTATAATTTTCTGTATTTCTAAAATTCATTTTGATATGCATTTTCATTTTCTATCAAACGCGATGTGAAACTCATGCATTCAACTTTTATTTAAAATTTGAGTGCAAATTTTAACCAATAACAACTACTATAACAGTTTACAGAATTGCGATCTTGGTATGTATTTTGGTACCAGGACGAGAAATCTTAGCTTGACACGTTATCAATTGACAACTTTAAAAACTTTAACGTATCAAAGTTGATAAATCGCGTGGAGCACCGCGGGATTAAGCACGCCCGTCACGATATGATATGATTTGATAAACACGAATCATCGGATGTTTCCGTACACTTCCGTACAAAACTATCGGTAAACTTCGGCGGTAATATATTATACTTAACCGGAAAGTACCGAGACACTTCGCATGACTTCGTACTACAAGGCCGAGAAGATCTGATTTATGAATCATCTTAATAATAGCGTCTTGGTTCAATAGATGGGCTTTAATAGTTTAAAATCAATTACTTAATTTCGTACGGAATGTAAGTGCGTTTAAAAATGTTACTTAAAATACAATTATAGTATATATAGTTATTAATTTTGTTATTAATGTGGATGAGACTATTTTGATTGAATAAACGCGCGCGCCTTATATTTAATTACATAGTTCAACTGATATGTCATTTCAATACAATGGTTTGTTTTATCTTGTAACTTTACTTAGACTTAAAATAAAGGTATTGTTACTATTGTTAGAATGATTAGTATATTAATTTTACACTGTCAGTCTGAATCATATATCAATTTAGACCTGTTGAATTAAAATGTTGGCAGTTATTTAAAAAAAAATCCTTGAAGAAATTATGTAAAAAAACCCAAAAGAGAATGAACCGCTCTTAAAATAGTGTGTTAGCTAAAAAGACAGATATAAGACAAACGCTTAAATGATAGATGTCCATACAATAAACGTTCATACAATATTAAATACGAGTATCTAAATTAAAAACTGACGAGAGTAAACGTGCAGCAGGTATAACTAAACCCACAACTGATTCCAGAATTCATTCTGATCCAAGGGTGCATTGGTATTAAAAAATCGACCCTGAACTTGGTTAACCGTGCTAGCATAAGGCTCAGTGCAAATTTGTTATTTGTATGTGTTTCTGTAACTTAATTTGGGTAATATACTAGCTAAACGTAACGTTAAAACACTAACTGCAAGCCTTCCGAATATGACATTTTGATACCGACGCACCGTTAGGTTTAATTAACTTAACAGCTGTGAAATACGATTACAAACCTGCTGTTAGATAAAAAAAATACCTTGAAACAATCACTTTTCTTTCGACCCTAGCTATTGTTTTAATTTGTGAAACTCTCTTTATTTGATGCTTTTAATTCCAGCATAATTTTGTTTAGACTATGATTTTCTTAAATTATTTGTTACTAGTACATAAAACAGTAAAAGTGATAAGTGCGTGTATCTAAAACATCGTTAACAGTCTGAACATTTAGAAAAAGTTTCATTATATTTACCTGATGAACATAAGTTGCTACGGTAGGCAGAGATACCTTTTCTTTCTTTTGCTGTAATTTTGCCCAGAAGATGGCCGATTTGAATAACGCTTTCACACTATGACGTTTTTTCGGTTCCTCGTTTATCATTTTTATCTTTAAAATGTGTTCCTTTGTTTTTTTAATTGTTTATATTTTTGATGATGTCACTTTTTTCTTAATTTTCGAAATAACTTTTTAATACTATATACCTTTGCTATTGTCACTTTCCTTATATTAGATAGGTCACTTTTCTTGTAAAGGTATGCATGACCACTTCCTTTTAATTCAGATATCGCCGCTTTTTCTCATTTTTTTGAAATTTCCTTTGTTCTTAATGCTTTCAAATTGACATTGTCGCTGTCTATTTTTCTAAAATTTTGAACCTGTACTTTGAAAAAAAAATCTTTTACTTATTACCGATTATAATTGCTTAAATTTGATCACTTAAACTTTCAAATGCTCTTATCTTTTCGTTCATTTATTTAAAAAAATCTATTATGGTGAACAACTTAAAAAGTCAAATATACTTCAAACATTGTCTGTTTTATTTTCTGACTCAATCGTGTAAAAGAAATACGCTGTTAATTTATTTGATCTAAGCCCATTTAAGAGTTTATTGATACCCCAAATATCACTTGAATTTTCTTTATTCAGTACATACATCTGTGTCACTTAAATCCATTTGATATTTTTAGTTTTTTTTTTAATTGGCAAAAAATCTATCTTCAAAGTTCTAAAATTACATTGACAAACCTTCGAAACGCAGCGTTCCTTTAACCATTCCCTGACTAATTATTTATTAGTAAGAGCGCAAAATACTAATCTTGATCTCGACATCAAATTAATACATAATAGTCAATTTCGTTTATAAAAACATATCAGAAAATCTGAAAAACGTTAAAAGTGAAAGCAAACAATGAAAGTAAGAAATGGCAGGAGGTCAAACAAAAGTCAATAGATATTTATCTATAATTTACCATTCCTATTTTAATGTGAAAACGCACTTTTTATTTTAAATCGTTCTAAATGGTGATTCACATGTACTCCTGAAAAGTATATATTTACTCAAACCAGTTCAACAGGCCCTTGCTATAATACATAATATGTTCACTTTTAACAAGAAAAACATTAATATTTTCAGTTCGTAAAAGTACATGTACCTGTTTTTATTTAAATATTTTGTTCATGGGATTGTCCGTTTGTAAAACTGCAGATTTTGTTTTCAAGAAAAGCGATTTTTTTATCTGTTTGTTATAATTATTTCTCTATAATACAAAATAATACAAATACATGTAGCACATTGTATGATAAATTGAATTTGATTTAATACGTTAACACTTTAAAGAATCACACCCACAGATTCATGCTGAAAAATCTGAATAATTTTTTTATGCTACGCAAACAATTTAAAGGGATATTCAGGCAAAACAATGACAAAATTAATGCACTCAAATGACGCTAGAATGACATTTATTAAAGTTTCAGAATGAATTTCCGTTTAAATTCTATATATTTTGGGTTTAAAGCGTAAATCAATCTATATATGTTGAACAAAATTTAGACGCCAATAGAATCACCGAATAGTTTGAAAATAGGTCAGGCGACTTGAACAAACCCTTGAAGTTACAATAACAGACAGTGTGGATATTGTATGATTGAAACAAGTCTAAGTCATTTATTTGACATGTTTTTAACGATCCCAGAGTTCACTGTGGTAACTTTTGTAAAACCCTAGCGCTCTAACCTGACCTACGCGGGTCAAGTTAGGAAACCACCATTTTATTCTTTATATGGAAAAAAAGTTTTGCTCTTTGGCTGTCTAATATATTCATTTTCAGGGCATTTACAGAATAATGAATGAAATATTTAAAACTAAGAAATGAAAAGTTTGCCTGTGTCTCCCTTTAAGGGTTCGTAAAACATTACAATATTCCTGTCTGTCTATAACATGTCTAACTCTGCTTAAAAACAAACCTCACTCCATTATGAAATTGTAATTTACATATGTTAGAAACTGTATAAATCATGTAACGTGTCATTTGAATAGTGTGTAATCAAATTTTTACATTTCTTAAAGCACTGATAGTTTTTTGGAACATCTGCTGGCATGCAGCTTTAAAGTAATCAATTCATTACTCAAAAATCAAAGTCAAAAATTCCGTATACTGTACATACATATATTTGCCAACATTTGTTATATTAACACTTATTTGACTTTTTCTTATAAAATATCATGTGATATGATAAAGAAATACCGTTAAATTGATGCATTATCTAAATAGTCGATTCCGTATAATATGTTGATAGATTTGATGAAAACTCAAGTTTATTTGTAACGAATTAACCTCTTCACTCCTGGTTATATAATTATAATGTTTCAGATAAAATTAAACGACCTTAAAATGTGAGTTATAAAACTCGTTCCAACATGAGTAGGATGTTTAACTCTTTATAACAATGCAGTATTCCATAGCGATTATTAACTTCTAATTTGTACTACTTGACCATCCCATATATTCTCATATTGGACACTGAAGCGTCCAATATAATTATCCTATATTGGAGAGTTTAGTGCGTTTTGCTTTTTTCCATGTAACGTCAATAATAAAAGCCATTTACAAGTATCCGACATTATTCTTGGTATCATGCAACAATATAAAGTCGCATTTCCTTTATAGAATAAATAGGTTATTACACATAAAAAATGCATGGCGTGTAGTCCAATATGGTTTCTCCAGCTTTGTACTTGTCCATATATGAGTATATTCCCGTATTGTACATTTAAATGTTAAATAACTTATAATTATTTGAAGTTCTTATGCATATTCGTGCATAAAATACGTTTCATAAAATTACAATTATGGAATGTTTTAATCGGGAAAAAATGCCATGGTAAATAGGAGCTGTATACGAGAAACCGTTACGGACATTTCAACTTTATGCAATCCATATTTCATCTTCGTAAATTCACAATTTCAACTTCGTAAATTCATGTTTTCAACATACGGAATTCACGATTTCAGCTTCATGAATTCACGATTTCAACTTGATGAATTGACGATTTCAACTTCACGAAATTACGATTTCAACTTCAGGAAATCGTGAAATCATAAAGTTGTAAAAGTGAATTCGTGAAGATGAACCCGAGAATTCAAGAAGATGATCCCGAGAATTCAAGAAGTTAAAATGTAACCACCAATCTTTCATAGCTCTAACTTGTATCTAAAGCTGCGTTCTCACTTACTCCCGGCAGAGCCCAGGGGGCCGTTTTATCAACGTGTCGTAGTCTACAATTTTTTGTCGGTGTCATACGTCTGCGACAATGTCGTACGACCGTTTTATGAAACGTGTGGCGCACACTTTTACCCATTTTACGAGGAATTCAATACACACAAGATTTCTAACTAGTTCTTTTCATTCTCGTTGTTTGAAATAAATATATATAATTAATCTTATAGATTTACTATTGCTAAAGAATCGAAATAATGAATTGCTGTTTTGACATATTTTCGTAAAGGTATATTAAGCGCACTGCTTTTTAATTGAAACGTAACACGCTGTTTTTGTTTTGTTCCAACTTGTAATTTATATGAAATATTTCACTTTAAAATGTAGCTTTTTTGTTGTTGTTTTTGTTGTTGTTGCGTTTTTTTTCGGAAAGCGGATTAATTTTTCTCATAGATTAGCCTGGGTTCCAGTCTGTCGATTTTTTATGTGCTTCTTGTCGGCAAATCGACATATGAGCCGCGTCACGACAAAACCAACATAATGCGTTTGCGACCAGCATGGATCCAGACCAGCCTGCGCATCCGCGCAGTCTGATCAGGATCCATGCTGTTCGCTTACAACTCTATAACAAGTAGAGAAACTGACAGCGAACAGCATGGATCCTGATCAGACTGCACGGATGCGCAGGCTGGTCTGGATCCATGCTGGTCGCAAACCCATTATGTTGGTTTTGTCATTACACAGCTCATATATTGATACTATCAAAACCAGTGATGTAGTGTTATCTATGAGTATCGAGTATGAAATAGCGCGTAAGTTATGAATAGACAAAAAATATATCAACGCCTGAATCCCAGGCTACTTATAGATATATATATACGTACATGTATATCTCATGTAGTTGTAGTATACTAAATAACTCCCCACCCCGGGATTGCAAATTACGTAGTTACAGTTCGGATTCTAGATTTTTTTAAGAATTAAAATGCATAATTAATACACAATGCAAATTGTGCAGAATGAATTATTATATCTACACTGTATATTGCAGTTTATCATAAAATTTGACAATTTAAATATTGGTGCTTTTCATCCACGGTAACTTTTGGTTAATGTCGCCTTGTCTTTTTGAACTTTTTTATATTCTATTGACTATTTTTTTTCTTTTTAAAATTGTTCTTCCGGAATCATGACCACGGTAACTTTCCGGTGTCCTTTTTTATACCATTTGGTTTTCTTCAAAGAAATATCTCAATTTATGTAAAATTTAGTTAAAATATTATGATTTTTCCAAATGTGAAATAAAATAGATGTGAGTAAAGTTATTTTTATTCTATTTTCGAAGAAATCTTCGGAACTCATTATTAATAGAATAGAGTATGACCGTAAGGGCATATTTGCTCCAAATGAACGATATTTTAGACATTTTTATAGGGTATAAGATTTGTATATTCTGTTTCTTTCTATACTTAGCGCGCATGTATAATGCCCTTATATTAGCGCTTGACATTAAAAGGAAACAAAAACAATTGAAATATGTTTTCTTTTTATTCTGAAAAAGTTATTTAATAAAAATAATGTGCTGAGCATGTATACATGTAAACAGTGATCGCCAGTCTTGACGTCACAGAAACGTCGTACGACAGCCCCAACCCTGTCGTAGAGCTGCGACATTTTCTACGACGTCGTAGGCTACGACAAACGTTCATAAAACGGTTTTAACGTTCTGCGACATGTCTGCGACAAAAAACTAGCCTACGACATGTCGTAGAGCGTTGATAAAACGGCCCCAGGACAATCCCGGTAAGTTACCGGGATGATCCGGGACGATCCGGGGTGAAATTATTGTTGCGGTCACACTTACCCCGGCAGCACTACGGTAGTTCCTAACTAACGACCCAGGATGCGCTCCGGATCATCAAGGCAGAGCCCAGGTGAAGCTACGGTTCATGCCGGTGCTTCCCCGGTTGTTCCCGGATGACGCCGGAAGAGCCCCGGTTGACCCAGGCAGAGCCCCGGTCGATCCAGGCAGAGCCCAGACAGAGCCCAGGACGATCCAGGCAGAGCCCGGTAGAACCCCGGTGGATTGAAAACGCCCGAAAATGATAACATTGATACATAATTTTTATTTAATATAATATCTATTGTTCTAGAATAGTAATTCATGATGATTTTCTGAAAAATCCTTATGCCATACTGGATAGAAGGGAAATGGGAAGCGTTTTAATTCAAACAAGTGCATTCATCGCAAATTGTCGTAATTCTTTTGAAAAGATCCGGGCTTTGCTGGGGCTCTACCGGGATCAACCGTAGCTCTACCTTTATCCTCCTAGGCTCTGCCTGTAGTTACCGGGGCTCTGCCGGCAACTACCGGGGCTCTACCGTAGCTCTACCGTAAAGCTCTACCGGCTATATCATACCCCGGATCATCCACGGTTTGTGCCGGCAGAACTACGGTGCTTCCCCGGTATAACACCGGTCGTTCCCGACAGAGCTAAGGATGAAGCCGGCAAAGCTATGCCTTCCCGGATCATCCCGGACCACCCCGGTGATATTAAATATTTTATTCCATCCGGGGTCGAATGCCGGATGTTCCCAGATCATCCCGGACGTTGCCGGCAGAGTTACGGATGTACTCCGGTTGTTCCCGGTCGTACCCCAGTCGTTCCCGGATCACCCCGGACGTCTACCGGGGCTCTGCCGTGATGTAAGTGAGACTGTAGCTTTAGTCCAGAATCCTTCAATCCACTTAAATTCTTCACAAGACCGAAAACGATTAAGTGGCGGTATTGCCGACTGATTAACTCGTCGGACTAGTAATCTAGGACAAAGCCGTTGTTTCCTTGTACAAAAATTTTATACTCAATTCTCAGTACTGGTCGGTTACAGGAATGGAATCGAAAGTATGCATATAAGCTTATAGCTTTCTTAACAATAGAATAACATAAATTTTCCACAAACTAGTAACGATCAAGGACAAACGTGAAATTCAAATTCGAAATTGCGTTATATTTAAAGAACAAAGCTTTTCTTGAACTCATTAGATTTATAGCGCAGGATATTCTGATTTCTTAACTAATAAGTTAACAAAATAATAATTCAATATGTAAATATTATATAATTATTTAATTGAACGATAACATGATATTACCTTATGGTAAACTACAATTAGTAATTGAGAACTAAAAAAGAAATCATCAGAAAACGGTGAATGAAATTTACATTGTATATTGTAACTGATCACTATAAAAATTTCTGAGAATTTTAGAACAGAACAGAACAGAACATATCATTATTAACTCGAGTTACATAAAGAACATATTAGTATACATGAAAACAGTGGAATATCTGTAAATTAACACAAGACATGGTTATACTTAATATTTCTACATACAGTTTAATAATATTTTATTTGTTTGATTGGTTTTTACGTCACACCAACACAGTATAGGTCATATTCAGACGTTCAAGCTTTACTGGTGGAGGAAGACCATCCAAGCATTATTTCAGGCACGAACTGGCACCTGAGTAGGTAGAATCACCGACGTCCCGTAAGCTATAGCTGGCAATATTATTTTAGGTATATATGCAGGGGAAAACTAATAATTATCATAAGAAATTGGGGAAAAAACAACTCTTACTTGCTCCCGATATGTATCGCTTTTAAAAGCATCTTTGTATTTCCTTTTCCTCTGAGCGAGCATTGTATGTAGCTTATTGTCCGAATTTTCCTTTATTAATGATCTACATGTATTAACTATCGTTTATTACATTTGTCAAGTGCGTTCATCACTTATCTGGTATTCTATATTTGACTTGTTATGAAATGGGACATTTTTGAGAATTTTCATTAAGCATATATCTTAGTATTGCACTTGATATGGAAATTATTAATTCAGTTGAACTTTAAATAAAACAAAGTTACAGCTACCACAAATTCAAAATCTAAAAGTATAGAAAGTCTAATCATTTATTTGTTTGTCAAAGAATACATACTAAATCTAAAATCAAACTGTAAAGAATGAAAGATTAAAAGGAAATCTACTAATTGGCACCTCCAATTACTTTGATTGCATTTGGATGTTTCACTATCACATGTCAATTGAATTGTGTCTCAAACGTTATTAAGAAACCTCCTTCACTTACACCAAAAACAGTAACTAATTTAACGTCAATAAATGAATTCCAGCAGGAAGGTAACTGACACTATTAGACATGATTTACTTTACTACATAGTCACGTCCCTTTACCCATGTATAGATATAAGTCGTTATATATGTTTAGCCAGGGATAGAAAAAAAACAATAATTATCATTCTCGAAAAGACTGAATAGCAAATACCAACTCAACTCTAACCTAAGTTAATATTTTTTGTATGCATCTATGAAATCCTTTTGTTGTTGTTGTTGTTGTTTTGTTTGTTTTTGTTTTTTATTGTTGTTTTTTGTTGGGGGAGGGGCACCAAAGGGATCATATAATGAGATATCTTAATGAGTTCATTTCAAATGACAGCGAATGTCATAATCTTATGTTGTTTTTAAATTTAAAAAATGATATCAATATACATTTTCATGTAAAACAATGCGATCGATACACACTGATACGGAGTACTAAATTTTTTGCATATATCGTTTATGTTGTATAACAATGTAACATAAATATGGCCCAATTAATTTCAGGTTTCCCTGTGGTATTAATAGTGTAACGTATAAGGGTTTAAGGTCCCAATAAGTTATATAATCCATTTTAGTTACATACAAGAAATAACCACTGTTTGATAATCAACAATTGTACACAATAGCCGAAACAATACTATAAGATAATAACTGGATTATGATAACCCACTATCAGCGTCTTTTAAAACAATCATAACAACACTTGTAATTGTCTTTCCGATTTCATTTCGATTTCAAATGAATTTAAATTGTTTAACAAGGCAATATTGTTTTGAAAACATTAATGGGGAGATATTCGTGGCATTATATAAGGATTTACTATGAAAGGAATTGCGGGGAATCTGATATTTATTTTGATTATTTGTCAAAGTTTACAGCTGTGTGTGACGAATGAAAACACGGTCTTTGGTAAGCTATTTTTTTTCGCAAAGTCCCACTTTATATTTGTTTTTGTAGTAGAGTTAAGTTTATTTGATATATCTGTGTGTATCTTATTATATCACTTTTCTGGATTTTTAAAGTAATCTGTTCCATCTTGTACATTTCACTTTTACATGTTTTATTGAAATTCTGTAAATTTGAAACGGACGGAAAGTGGTTCATACAAAGTTACTTGCGTCTAACATTAACAATCAATAATATTCTCCGTTTTAAAAGTGAACTAAATTTCAGCGATAATAGTAACTTTGTCAAGCATGTTCTAAAGAACTGAATTAAAGTTCTTATTTTTAAGTTTAAAGGTCCATTATGCCCCAGATATGCATTTATCTTTATTTATCTCAAAAGCTCTGTTTTTGTGCCCTATTGCAATAAAAAGTTACTCATTTCCCAATTACCTGACCTATCTATTGCTTCTGTTGCTTTTTGGCCATAAGTGAGGGGAAAGTGATTCAGTATTTTGTATTTGTTTACATTTTGCTACTTTTATAACAAATAGTTTCTATCATTTAGAGCTAATTTCTTAAGTAATAAGCATTTCACATACCCTTGAACAGTCATAAAAAAGATTATCTTACATTCCTTAAATGCAATTAGTATCTATATTTTTGCATTTCTTTTGTTGTCATATTCCCTTCGTGTTATATGCGTTTTTAAAAACACTTTTAGACAATTTGAACTACAACGCGGATGAAGTCCAGTGGGTCGACGCCGTAAACCGTTGCAATGAAAATGGTGCGACATTGGTGCCTTTCCAACCGGAACCTGGCAGCAATGGTAAAAACGTTACTGTCGTTAAACGCTCTGTACACTTCAAATTTGGAAACGAAAGCTGGGTTGGTGATTATAAAACATATGACGTCATTAAAGGATCAGGTGATTGCTTTAAAGTTAAATATCTATATATTTTAACCTTAATTACCCAAAGTAGCTGCAATGTATAGCAAGGCAATCTGAAGGACAGCTAAATCCCCCTGTAAACCTTATACCAGCCAAGCCATGCATATCATAAGCACATAGTCTCATGATGGTGATTATTTGTGCCATGTTATTTGAAATCTTCCATAAAGTAAAAAAAGTTATGGAGGACATATAATCTTGACCTTGGGGGAAGCAACCTGGATGTTGAACTGTGCAGATTGATTGTGTCATGTTGATGATCATTTGTACCAAGTAATTTAAAAACCTTTGCATTGTCAAGGACATGAAAAATAGATTTTTTTTTTACTTTGGACCTTTGAGTGTGACCCTGACCTTCAGGGTTGTGACTTGATTATTGTGCTCTGCCAATGGTGTCATAATGGTGATCACTTCTGTCACGTTGTCTTGATGTGGCCATGATGGCCCTGACATCGCTCACCTGTATATAGGCCCAATTTTAAACCAGGGACTTTTATTTGAACAAATTTGGTAGACACCCATAAGAAGATGTTTCATGATAAATATTTAAGCTCTAACTCTTTGGGGTTTTTATAATAAGATTTTGACCATATACATAAAGGGAAAAACAATGTCCCCCTCCCCCCTCGGAGTGACCAAATTTGACCCCAGTGCTTTTATTTGAACAAACTTGGTAGACACTCACTAGAAGATATTTCATACAGTAGCTCTTTGGGTTTTTTAAGAAGATTTTTTAAGTTTTTATTATACACATATAAGGAAAATCAATGACCCTTGGGGTGGGGCCCAAGGGTCCTTATTTAAACAACTTTGTAGGCACCCATAAAAAGATGTTTCATGCTAAATATCTTAGTTCTAGCTCTTTGGGGTTTTTAAAAGAAGGTTTTTTTAAGTTTTTATTATATACGTAAAGGGAAAAACAATGACCCTCTGAGGCGGGGCCAATTTTACTCCAGGGCCTTTATTTGAACAACTTGGTAGACACTGACTTAATAATGTTGATGCCAAATATTTAAGCTCTATCTCTTTTGGTTTTCTAAAAGAAGATATTTTAAGTTTTTTCTTTCAATTGCCATGGCAATCAGAGTTCTGCTTGTAAATAAATTATTTGAATATTTTTTAAAGTTGACTACCAAAGAAACATTCCTGTGAAGTTTGGATGAAGCGGTTAATGAAGAGATGTCGTTAAAAGTGAAAGTTAGACTTTTTATTATGAAATGAACAGTTTTTAATATTTGACCTTTAAGTGTGACCTTGACCTTGAAGGTAGCAACCCAATTATTGCACTCTGCACATCGTCTCATTATGGTGATAACTTGTGCCAAGTTATTTAAAAAAATCAGTAGTATAAAAATTATGGAGCGGACACGAAATGAAGACTTTTATTATGGAATGAAGCGCTTTTAACATTTGACCTTTAAGTGTGACCTTAACCTTGGGGGTAGCAGCCCAATTATTGCGCTCTGCACATTGTCTCATTATGGATATTACTTGCGCCAATTTATTTCAAAAACTTTTCAGTGGTTTAAAAGTTATGGAGCAGCCACGAAAGTGTTACAAACGGACGGAGCGACTGACAGACGGTGTCCATACCTATAATCCCCTTTCGGGATTAAAAAGCGGATACAAACATATGTAATCTGAATATTCATGCTACTTGTATTTCAAAAAGTGTATTGCAATGTTAAGGACTTACGAAATATTTCTATAAACTTCATCAACATTAAAATAATATTGTTTCCAAACCTTTTTCAGAAAGAGGTTTGACATACATGTACTCAAATGTCTCTGTTATTTAACACATGCATATTTTATGTAAACATAATAAAATGTTCTGTAGCAAACTAGTATGCTGTTATTTTATCTAGGGTTTGTACCGTTTAGCATTGATTTCGTGCATGCACCATTCGCTTGAAAGAAAATATACTTGCATATTTCTTTCATACAGGCATTTATAAAATAAGTATTTATTTCAAACTTCAGACAATATTTGATGCACATAAAGATGTATAGCTCACTACATTTTAAATAGATACGCAAAACATTTCAAAGCAATTCACATTATATAATGAGAGTTTATGTTTCTTATGTTTTCAGAAATCAATCTTGATATACATGTACATAAATGCGTTGCTTTACATGTAACAGATGAAAGCTTGCTGACAAACAACAATCTGATGTACGGATATGACCTGGTGACTAAGAACTGCACTTCTAACCTACCAGCTATATGTTCAAATGGTAAGACAACTAGCGCTTGCAAACCAAATTTCAATTCAAGTACCCGTGTTTAAGTTATTTTAATAAAAAATATATAGTATTACAATATTTTAATTTTTCACAGATAATAACACGTTTATAAAAGATGAAAACACACTTGCTGAATGGATTGCGAACAGGGGCTGTAATTTATGGGAACCAGAGTATAAAAGCAAGCCAGTCGCAGAAAACACGAGCTTTGCAAGCGGACATTTTACGTCACCACAGATTAATCACAAATTGATTGGAAATTTCTACTGGGTCAACTATATTGTGCAGGAACAATACTCGAAATTACCAAGTAAATAACGTTTTATTATTACGAAAAATTCTGTCACATTACCTAAATTGTTATACATGCAGTGTCTTATGCAGTTCTGTATCTGTTTTTATTTTATACCGTAACAAAATATAACCAATTAACTTTTAGTGTTAGCACCACGTGATGTTCCACTGTGCATGTACAATGTAGATCATCATTGGGTCCAATCTAATCGATTTAGCCTCGTTTTAATTCCCCAAGTCCAAAAACTCCATACCAAATGCATATCGTACCCATATAGCCTTTTTTTAAATTTTGGAGTCCAAAAATCAATATCAAGTGCATATCATACTCCATCTGGTCTTGTTTTTATTTTCAGAATCCAAACGTCCATATCAAATCTTTCTTGTACTAGAAATAAGTTGTGCCAAATTGTCAAAAATAGTCATGTGAAATAAAGAGGTCATTATACATTGTTGAGAACAAAACTGATTTAATTGGACTCGTACACAGTTGCAAAACTTATGTAAGACTCGGCTTGTGTCACGTCCGATATAGGTTTGATAGCGGTGTATGTATACTCATTCAATAAAAAGCAGTATTGTACACAACAAGGTATATCTTTAACCTCATGATATTTAACACGCATAATTTGTTTTGTTGTGTGTTTTTTGTTGTTGTTGTTTTTTCTACATTTCAATGAATAAGTTTTCACACATTTTTGTCTTGTAAAATAAAAAGTTTTCTTCAAAATTTTGATCATTGCCTGTTTTTATCGGAATAAAGTCGATGCAAACCTAGAACAGAGCGTTCCGAAATAACAATTTAAAGATACAAAATTAAATTTCATTTTCAAATATAACTGCGCGTTTCTTGAGCTTTAGCAATAGTCCCGCAAATATATTTCAGTTGCTGGTAATATTTTACAATGTGGATACATAAACCATACTAGCACCGGTGTATCATACACAGATTGCTAAAGAAACCTTTCATATGCCAAATAGGTAAGATATTTTAGTTGACTGAAAGTCAGAAGGAAATGTGTGTAAGTAAACTAAACACTTTAATTCCCCTTTACTGGTTTGTGTCACCCTTTAGATATTGGATTAGAATTGTATTTTTCTGACTTAATATCGTGAAGAAGTTTTACTCCCCAGTGACCATTTTACCATTTTTGTGGAGATCAATTGTTTTTCTTGGAGCTAACAGAAAGAATAGAAGCTGAAATACTTACTTTCCATTAAAATTATCTATGCCAAAAATAATAAAGTACATGATAAATTAACGTAATGTTTTTGATACGAACACATTTTAAAAATACTGTTTGTTTCATTTAATATGTTTAAAATATGAACATATTCTGGGAACTAAATTTATTTATTCCAAAACTTATACACATAGATGAAAATGAAAGTTTATCATCATCATCATCATCATCATCAACTACTTCAAAGGGACTTTATATTGGACTGGCAGGAGCAATGTTATTTGTTGTGGCTGTAATCGTCGGTGTTGTCTTCTTCATACTTAGAATACGTCGCAAACAGTATGTAGTAAATCTTCTTTATTTTACTTTAGCAGCATTAGCTGATTTATCTTTGTGCTTTGGTCTTCATAAGACAGAGCAGGGGGTGACCGAAGCGAAGTTGTTAAGGTCGTTGACTTTAAATCACTTGCCTTTCACCGCTGTAGGTCACCAGCATCTTCGAATTCTTTTAAATAAGCAAGCTATTCAGCTAGCTTACGGAAAGTCGGCGGATCTACTCAGATGCCCCCAATTCAGGTCCCTGAAATAAAGGGGCACCGAGATCTCTCTCCACCTCTAAAGCTGGAAAGTCGCCATAGGACCTAAACTGTGTTGGTGCGAAAAAGAGAATATCTCGGCGTTAAACAAGTTTTATTCACTATGTAGACCTTGCTAGGAATACCTGCCAATCAAACAATTTCAAGACGCGTCATTTAATACTGCTCATGTCATCGTACCATTAAAATCAAAATATTTTATAAGTGGTTGAAAACAGACTGAGAAACGTTCAAAATTAATGAAAAGTATGACTTTTGTAGATACGGCTTTATTATTTTTGTAAAAAAAAGCATACTTTTGGTAACTACATCGATTGACCTTCAGTCTCATTAAACCACGTTTAAACAAATTATTACTTTCAAAATTTTCTAGGACTAGTCTAGTTGTAACACATATTTTTTGATGCATTAACCGACAGTATATACATATAGCGTAAATTTTAGGGGTACTAAATCTTCAGAAGATCTGCCTCGTGGAGGGAAAAGTTTTACAAGAAGGAAAGAGGCCGAAGAATTAGATGAAAATGATGGAAGAGATAATGCCGCGTTTAAAGAGAACAATCGCATTACAACCTATCACCAAATAAATATTGACCAGATAAAATTAAAATCACCCGACAATAAAGAAAGCTTTGCGAGCGGCAATAGAGATTCTGGTCACACATATTCTATGGTTCAAAAGAAAAAGTAAAACGACAACAAACCGGATGTTGTACCTAGAACGAGTACGAGAAAAAGCGTAGAAAGACCTGGGTACCTTTCTATGGACGGAACGAACACAAAACAAAATGCAGATGGGGTTGACAAGGAATATGACTTTCTAGAAAGCACACGAAGTACTAATAGTTCAAGATATAGACAAATTGACAGGAACGCTACAGATGGCAATATATATAGCACGACATCCTCTGATGTCAACGATTCAACTTATGACGTCACATTTCACCGAGGATCTAGCCAAAAGCGTCTCATTAACGAAGAATATGATCGCGTTATTGTTGAAAGCGGCTCAATGACGATGAATAGAGGCAATTGTGAATCTATTGGAGAACAATATTCATCTACAAATATTACAAGCTCTCCAGTCATAAACCCATGTTATGATAGGGTAGTTATAAAGTAATTATTCTTGAATATGTAGATAATATGTATGATATGATAACTTTATAGAATTAGATTTCGGACAGATGTTGAATAATCTACAAACATACCAATTATCATAAAGTATTGCATATATAAATGAAAAAAAAACATATGAAATTTTCAAATGGGAAAATTTTAAAAAGTATTAACCTCTAATTAACTTTGAAATGAACTTTTAAAAAATCATAAAATGTAAATAAAACGAAAAACAACACACAAGTTTGTAAACTTTTTATTAAATCAACTATTTTGTCATCTGACTGACACAGACAATGTATTAGACTGTTTATTTCATCTGAATTTCCAAGTAATGAATTATTCATTCTATCCAGAATTTGTCAAAATAATATACGTGATAATTTTATAATGAACGGATTTCTCGTGCAAGACATGTTGTTGCACTATTTTCCATCAATCAGCTTAGCGTTTTCCATAACTATAATTACCAATCCCTGCTTCTGTATCATCTAACGTTACATAATAATCCACCAGAGAATGATCGGTTTGTCTATATCGTGGAACGCCGGATTAACAAACAGATCTGTATTATTTTAGAGAGATTGTATGTGTCAAAATCTTACAAATTAATGACATAAGCAAATAAACAAGTCATATAATGAATTATCATATATTGTGAAGTGTTTGTGACAATGAATCCCAGAAGTGCCTCCAGATTCAACGTTCATTTTTTATCCAAATTATATTATAAGAATGCTATTTATGTATGTTTCTTTTTTATTTTAATTTTCCACGAAAAGAGATAATGGACAATTCCAGTTATTTTAGTGCTTGGACACCTGCTCACAAACAGTATCGCAAACAAATTTGATTGTAAACCAGGTCAACACGTGACTATGAGGTTTCCACATGTGGCATTTGGATAGCAAGTTTAATTTGCCAAATTGCATAACAATTTAAGCATTACATTTTCAAAAGTCATAAGGCGTTTACCACAACTTTTCCGCGCAACGTCAAAATATCATACTTCTGCCCAAGACACCGTATGTTTACAAAAGTTCGTGTTGACCTCAACATGGGCTATAACGACGATGCGTTTTGCTATGACCTCACGAGCCCGTATATATATAATGGTTCAGCATAAATTAAAGTTCCACATACAAGGGTGTGTTTCTAGTGTAAAGTTTTGGGAATATGTGGTGGAATTTGTCTAACTGATATGAATATTGGAGTACCGCACAACAATGAATTCTAACATCGAATTTTTATTCCGTCAGACTGATAATTACTGGCATTGTTTTCTTTTGCACCATACTTTATAAGCAACTGTAGACTTACAGATCTACTTGCAAATATGTTTTATTTGATGGAAGACTGTTCACTTTCTCTTTCACCTATTTATAAAATGTTATTTTATGGAAGACTTGTAGGTCGAATGTCCAAAGTACCAGTTAGATAAGTGCAATGGTCTCAATAGAATAGTAAGTTGATTTTTTTATATTTGATTTTTCCGAATTTCTTCAAATGCATAAATCCCACATGTAAACGTCTCTTGTCGATCGTCGTTACTGAAAAAAAGAAGAGAAAATGCAGTGATTTAAGGACGAAAATGCGGTGTGCACATCTTACTATTGTTCAAGTTGTACGGTGCCTAAAGTACATTCGTGATGACATGAAACTCAACACTGAATCGAAGACGATAAAGTTGAAACCACTTAACTGTCGTATGTTTCCATTGCAATTAAAGGCAAGAAGCCGAAATGTTCATAGAAAATTCCAAACAACTACTCTGCTCTTAGTCGAACAGCCATTGCTTTCCGGCGTCAAAGCAAGGCAAACTCAAACATATTTAAATGTCACATTCCTGCTTTACAGCTTTAGCGTTGAATGTGTGTTGTAATATATACTCTGTACCTTATGGTTTTTATCTCTGTCGATATCTCTTTTTGAAGCAATCTCGAGAAATATGCCGCTTCGAATAAGAAAACATACAGGTTATTGTATTACGTTGTCTAATATCTAACTATCGAGCGATAAACTGAAGATTTTTGTAGTCTGGTGTGTTGTGGAGGTTTTAAAAAGGCCGAGCACCTGTACAAACCTAGCGTGATTTTTTTCTGGTCTTTATTCGGGGATTCAAATACTTCAAGTAGGTTTGGTTGATTGGGTTTACGTCACAACGACACAATATAGGTCAACGTTCCAGGTTTACTGGTGGAGGAAGATGCCCTTCCGTGCATTATTTCAGGCACAAGCTGGTACCTGTTTAGAACCACCAACGTTCCGAATGCTAGCTCGATAGCTTCCACACATGAAAAAAAATCAAAAATCCATGTTGGTATTCAAATCCACAGCGGTGAGGGGCAAGTGGTTTGAATTCAACGACCTTAACCACTCAGTTACGGACGCCCCTAAAATTACTAAGTATTGATGATAATATTATATTGCTTAACACGGTGCAAGTGGGCATTGGAGATTCTGCACTTTTCATGAAAAGACTCAATAAAATTGATTCTGACATTTTCAACTCTTTGTTTTTCCTTTAATTGCTCTCGACGGAACCCTTTCCAGAACTTGCATTCAATCAGGTAATTAGTTAATATAATGTTGGTATTAAAGCTTTTCATTTATTTTATTGATTTTATGTCAAACATTGCAAAATTGTTAAATTGCATGTCACAGGAATGCACATGAAAATGTTATAGCTAGCGTTTGTGACATTATACACAATCTATTTAATTTCATTTATGTGCAGGTACGAAGATAGAAATATCTTGAATCTTAGAAAGATGGCATCTGTTTATAGAATATTTTTCCAAAATGTTAGGTAAACCAAAATAAATATTATACAATGTATATAAGAACATTTACTGTACGGGGAGTCTGTTGCTATAACTTTTAGCCCCTCCTATTTGAACAATATTATAAAAACCGATAGATTTCATACAAGATAAGAATTATATAAATCTGACATTGTCCTTGAAATACATTTGTATTTTGTGTATTGCGGAAATGTTTTTCCCGTGGTAAAATTAATGGTAAAAACTTACCATTATAGCGCGTCTTAAAATTGAATTCCATAAATACTTACACGCCAAATAAGCATCCATTTAAAAAAAAATACTCTAACATGCGAAGGATCAATGAATTTACTAGGGCTCATTTAATATAATGCTGAAAATATATTGACTTAGCAACAACTTTTCCTTACACAGGTAATAAATGACGCAGAAATGTTTGAAATGAGATTATGATAATACGTTTGAAAACGATTTCTTATAATGTATTCAGAGCTTACTATAAAGACCCGGGTGTAAGGTTTTCATCGCATGTTTTCGTTTATTAGACAAAAGTTGTATTTTTTTTACAAAAGCTCCATATTTGATAACTGAGTAACTTTATTTTGCCTGCTTTCTGACCACATTGATGAGAACGGATGTTATTCCTCTGGATATTCTTTGAAATACAAATTTAATGATGCTTAAAGCAAATTATTCAACTCAATTTTCTGCAATATTGTGTCAAATATATCTCGGGACCTATCTTAACACATCAAAGCAACAAAAGCTTTCATCAAATCAGTTATATTAAAACGAAATAACTCTGAAACAGGAAAATGCCATGATATTCTACTTAGCTATATGCTAAATTGTTGCGTAGGTAAAGTTACAAAGACATAAAAACGTCTTAATAATATTGCCGGAATCCATGCAATCCACCTGCGTGCATAAATGCATTGCTTCCTACAGCAAAATTATTTTAAATTGATAGATGTGATAAGTTCGCTGTCCCGATTGGGCAATCGGGACACATACACATAACTCGAAATAACGAAAACACGAAAATACGATGGTGAAAAGTCGAAATAATGAGACCATCATGGTGAAAAGTCGATGATACGATGATGAAAAGACAAAAGTACGATGCAGGAAAGTCAAAAGTTTAATGGTGAAAAGCCGAAACCAAGATGATAAAAAGTCGCAAGTACGATACAGAAAAGTTGAAATAACGAAACAACGAAACCTCTATTGTGAAAGACCGAAGCGAAGGTACAATGGTGAAAACACGAATTATATCAAATTTTCACCGTCGTGGTTTCGTTATTCAGCTTTTCACCATCGTGATTTCGTTATGTCGACTTTCACCATCGTACTTTTGTTCTTTCATTATCGTATCTCCGACTTTATACTATCATGGTTTCGTTATTTTGACTTTTCATCATCGATCTTTTGTCTCTGAATCACAATTATGATTTCTTTCTCTTTATAAAAAATGGTTAACATACCCGGTGATGATTACATGTTGGCATAGAGTGATTATAATATTGCTCCAGATTTTTTAAAAGCAATGTACTGGTCTATTTGGAGAAACGTAACTTCTCTATTTATCGTTTTAAAATGCGGCAAAGATTGTAAAGATTCGACCTTGTAATGTTTGCATGGTCTAACACAATTTTAGACAGAAGACAAGGACTGGTCACTTGATAAATAAATGGATGATTAAATTATGTCTAGTTTGTAGCGATTTATCATTTGCGGTAGTGATTATCAGAATAACTTAGGATATGATAAATGCATTAACATTGTCTACAAGTAAGCATATGTTAAGGAATATTTATGTCAATTCTACTCTCCTGTCCATTTTTCGAATGTTTCACTGTTAAAGTAACGGTAGTATATTCCATTAGCTGCTAAGGGAGCATTAACATAGTGATAGCTTTGTCTGTGGTCATTTTCTTGTTATTTTTTTACTTTTTAATAAATGTATAATAAAATATCATTTTGGCAAAAAAGCATGTATGATTCAATAGGGAAATTAAAAAGCAAATATAAAATTAACTTTGAAATAAATGTTAAACGACTATGAAATGTAAATAAAACGAAACATTTGTAAACTTGTAAACTTTACATAAAATTCTGATTTACACAGATAATGTATTAGACTGATTATTTCATCTGAATTCCCAAATAATAAATTATTCATTCGATCAAAATGTGACAAAATAATATACGTGATAATTTCATAATAATGAACGGCTTTCTCGTGCGAGACATATTGTTGCACAATTTTCTATCAATCAGCTTAACGTTTTCCGTCACTGTTATTGCCAATCCCTGCTACAATATCATCTCACGTTACATAATAACCCGTCAGAGAATGATCGATTTGTCTATATCGTGGAACATTGGAATAACAAACGTGTCTTTATTATCTTACAGAGACTGTGTCAAAATGTTTCCAATTAATTATTTACATACAAATCCATACGCACACAAACATATTATTTCATGAATTCCTATACATTATGTATTTGTGACAGTGTATCGCACAAGTGCCTCCAGATCAATTTTAATGTGTTTGTTCAAATTATATAATAAGAATATCATGTTTCATGTTTCTATAGAAAGGGATTATGGATCTGTCCAGTGTTTTTTTCCCTTTTCCTTGCTTAGTCAACTGATCACAAACAGTATCAAAATAAATTAACATGTACTTTATTGTAAACCAGGCCAACCTTTGACTACGTATAATCAAAGTAAAGCAACAGGATAGCCAGTTTGCCAATCTGCATCACTGGAAAAGTACATTACATTTCTTTAAAAGTGTAATAACTGATAATAATGACAGATGTTTAAATTAGAGCAAAGCGTGACTTTATTTAACGAGTTTGATTTGGATTACTTGAATATAAAATTTTTGTAATCTGTCTTGATATCAATAGTTTATAGTATACATAATTGGACATAAACACTACTTAAACGTAGTTGCAAACAATATAAAAATTACATTGTAGCTATCTGATAGTATTTGTCAAATTGCACTTATGGAACCGAACCAACACACTCATTCCGAGATATATGATATTGTTAGACCGATCTTGGATTATCTCCTGTTTTAAATAACAGAATATTAAAATAATCATACTTGTTGCTAAAAGGTTAATTAATTAATACACATGGTGATATTGTCGGATATTGGAGCTTTTTATAATTAAAAGGATTATTGGAACTAACAGGCTATCATATTTATACGTGTTATTTCCTGGTGTATGAATATAAGACTTTGTAACTTGGTTAAAGATTAAAACAACGGTTCCCTGTTCATACAAAATACCCAAATGGATTTTTATCGATAATACCAGGAAATAAACAAGTTCAGGAACAACAAAGGACGTTAGTTGAATTGTGTCACCGATACGCTTCTTTAATGTATAATCATAGAAGTCATTCGAAAATTCTCTTCGTATAAATGTATGATGCCACACATTTTTTTATTTTGTTGTTTGTGTTTGACATTCTATTCAATACAGTTTGAATGATGATCACCTTGTTTATTAACTTCAAGGTAGAAAGACCACCCACTAATCTTGTGCATTATCTTTTAAAATCTATCTGGGGTCTCACTCACCAAAGACGTCACAGATTTTATCTGAACAATGCACTGCACGTTGATTGATCATAAAAACAGCAAGAAAGTCATCATGATCTGCAAGTTTACTAATAAATTGAAAGAGTTAAATCGATCTTTGCTTTCCATTGAATCGAAAACCATACTGTAGTATGTTTTCCATTGCAATTGCCCGGCGCTTAATGGTAAGTAAAAGGAATGATGTCTGTTTTCATAGAACTTAAAGTGTTGATTAGAGATGTGCGACTTTTCACAATCTCTCATGAAAAGACTCAATAAAATCAATTGTTTCATTTTTAAATGATAGTTTTACTTTCATTGCTCCGTATTGCTCAATACAGAATTGTCATTCAATTTGTTAATTAATTAATATAAACTTGATAGTAAAGCTTTTAATATATTGTATGCTAAACCAAAATTAATATTCTTATTTTCTGAGACATTTTCTGGAATAGAAGAATAATAATGAACTATCATAAGCATAATATATATTAAGAAAAAACATCCTTTTATCGTTTCATCGCTTTATCGTTTTATATTCATTGTGGGAATTATTTAAGATGGCAAAATCAAGTTTACGTCACGAATGCAAAAATATTTTGAACCTAAAAAAGATGGATGGCATCAACAACTGTTTATAGAACAGAACATTTTCCCCAAAAATAAAAGAAAAACCAAGGTCCAGTGTAACTTCTATTGGCATCTAAAACTGAAACTAACTTTCGCAGTGCATGCTTTTGAGTAATGTAATAGGATACAAATAATTTAAAAGCAATGATAATTGTGTACATATTTTGAGAAAGTCTAAAATAATTTTGTCATGTAAAGTCTTGTTAAAAGAAAGCAAATAGAAACTGGAATATTTTCATATCTGTCACCTTTCTAACAATGTTAAACATTCACAAGATACCACCAGACGTTAAGTAATGAAATATGACATACGTTTATGATGCTAAAAATAATATATTTGAATTTTAAATGTTTGGGTGTTTTTCTGTTTTCAACTGCTTTGAATACACATTGCAAGATATAAGATATAAGATTATTTAAAATGATAATGATTGTAAGCCACTTTTTCATATTATATTATGAAGCTGTTGATATATGAGCCGCGTCACGACAAAACCAACATAGTGCGTTTGTGACCAGCATGGATCCAGACCAGCCTGCGCATCCGCGCAGTCTGATCAGGATCCATGCTGTTCGCTAAACCCTATTAAGTTAAAATGGGTTGTTTGGCACATTTTATCCGCTTCTTCGCAATACATGTTATTTTTAATAATGCACGTCACACAATTTTTCTCTTCTCAAAATCCATAAACATTGATCGGTATACGAATGTATTTATAAGTTACATAGATTACAATTTTAATAAACGTAACTGATTAACTATATCATGGTATTTAAACGTCCCGCTTGAATGAACAACCGTTCGCGTGCCAATCTGTTTGACACTTGCCGCCTGACCAATCCTGTTATTACAATACAAATTGTGTTACATTATGTAATACAGGGGTAATAAAATTCTATCTTTAATACCCTGCTGTTTCAATTTAAATTACTGATGGAAAAGTCGTCTAATGATACCTTAAACAAACGACATGTGTGTGCCCTTTTCGACCATTGAACTATTAGTCCCGCACATTTTCGTAGATCCGTTATAAAATAAATTCACGTTTTCATTACTTACCGCCTAAAGTCATCCCAAAATTAATGTATGGGAAGTAGGCAGTAGCAGTAGCAGCAGTAGGAAACGTGAAGTTAGCAGTAGCAGTAGCACAGCAGTAGCAGTAGCAAAATTATAAAACGTGAAGTTGACAGTAGCAGTAGCTCAGCAGTAGCAGTAGCAAAATTATAAAACGTCAAGTTGGCAGTAGCAGTAGCTCAGCAGTAGCAGTAGCAAAATAATAAAACGTGAAATTGGCAGTAGCAGTAGCTCAGCAGTAGCAGTAGCAAATTTATAAAACGTGAAGTTGGCAGTAGCAGTAGCTCAGCAGTAGCAGTAGCAAAATTATAAAACGTGAAATTGGCAGTAGCAGTAGCTCAGCAGTAGCAGTAGCAAAATTATATAACGTGAAGTTGGCAGTAGCAGTAGGACAGCAGTAGCAGTAGCAAAATTATAAAACGTAAAATTGGCAGTAGCAGTAGCTCAGCAGTAGCAGTAGCAAATTTATAAAACGTGAAGTTGGCAGTAGCAGTAGCTCAGCAGTAGCAGAAGCAAATTTATAAAACGTGAAGTTGGCAGTAGCAGTAGCTCAGCAGTAGCAGTAGCAAATTTATAAAACGTGAAGTTGGCAGTAGCAGTAGCACAGCAGTAGCAGTAGCAAATTTATAAAACGTGAAGTTGGCAGTAGCAGTAGGACAGCAGTAGCAGTAGCAAAATCATGAAACGTAAAATTGGCAGTAGCAGTAGCTGAGCAGTAGCAGTAGCGAAATCATAAAACGTGAAATTGGCAGTAGCAGTAGCAGTAGCAAAATTATAAAACGTGAAATTGGCAATAGCAGTAGTTCAGCAGTATCAAAATTATGAAACGTGAAATTGGCATAAGCAGTAGCTCAGCAGTAGCAGTAGCAAAATTATAAAACGTGAAATTGGCAGTAGCAGTAGCTCAGCAGTAGCAGTAGCAAAATTATAAAACGTGAAGTTGGCAGTAGCAGTAGCTCAGCAGTAGCAGTAGCAAAATTATAAAACGTGAAGTTGGCAGTAGCAGTAGCTCAGCAGTAGCAGTAGCAAAATTATAAAACGTGAAGTTGGCAGTAGCAGTAGCTCAGCAGTAGCAGTAGCAAAATAATAAAACGTGAAGTTGGCAGTAGCAGTAGCTCAGCAGTAGCAGTAGCAAAATAATAAAACGTGAAGTTGGCAGTAGCAGTAGCTCAGCAGTAGCAGTAGCAAATTTATAAAGTGTGAAATTGGCAGTAGCAGTAGCAAAATTATAAAACGTGAATTTAGCAGTAGCAGTTGCACAGCAGTAGCAGTAATATTGTAGCAGTAGAACAGCAACGCATTTTCGCGATTTTACTACTACGTTTAAGAGGGGAAAAGGCCGAAAAAAATAGCTCAATATTTTGCCCTATTTACATCCGATATATATCACAGGATGAACCGCAAGCGGGACTTTTCGTTTTGCATTTCGATTTTGCGTTATTTTATCGTGTTACAATCGCCATTCAGACGACAATGAAAAACCAAGTAGACCGTAATTTAACACTTCATTCAGGTGAACAGTCACTTCACTTCGGCTTTACCTACGAAAACCGAATTATTTCATTTTGTTCTATATATACCTGAAAATCAAAAATAGGCGTTAAATAGAGTTAAAAGTTTTTTTAACAGTTGTATGCAACAGCGCAAATTCTGCATGGAATGGAATTATCTGTAAATGAAGGGGATCATCCTTTTTACTATGGAATTTCATACATGACCGTGTCCTGTTTAATGCGTACTTGGTCCTGTTTAATTGCATAATTCTCAGCAGGAACTTAATTGACATTACGCCAGAGAAGGGATCGCTCCGCCCACTGGTTCAGGCGACCCGGTCAGTAAGAACCTTAGACAAAGTACGGTATCGATGTATTGGCAAAACTGTAATGTCACTAATGTTACAAATGAATTTACCTTATATAAATTTTCTATATATAAAAGTTTGATGCTTTAATGGTTTTATTGAATAGTAGATCTATTTCTCAATGTATAAATGCATTATGGTATTTCAAAAAAAAAGCGTAGGAAAAACAATATCTGCATTCCGTATTAATGATGCATGAAACGTTTTATTAAAGATCGTGTTATTTCTTGTTGATTTCAATGAAAATTTAAAACTGACAAAATATCATTATATCTTACAAATTCAAAGAGAGACTATATGTAGAAAGTATATGATTATGATATGAACGTTTTATTTCGAAATTGAAAAAGCGAAGTAAAAACAGTAAAGTTATATTAGTGACACAAATGAATTTAAAAAATCATTTTTCGACTTTTATGTGCGAAATTCTGTTGAGATAATACATTAATTTGTTCAAGAATTTATAAAATTGATTCGGAAAATTGCATGCCCTTGTTAACTTTTTATATGTGATTATGTATTGTTAACATACATTTGATATGATTCACGACATTATTCTCTTTAAAATATGCTTCACATACATCAGACATGATGTTATTGGTATTTGTTTCGTATGAGCAAATCTATTTGAATATTTTATATTAATTTATTGAACTTTAATAGAAATACTCAGGTTAGATAATTTCACCAAAGTTGTTATTGTATTTACTCATTATATTTGCATTTCTCTTGTAATTTTGTTGTGATTAATGCATCCGAGGGATCACTTTGTTTCCAGATTTGTTACAGTAACATAATTTTAAAACTGATTTCTTTAAATCATCATTCATACATCATATAAAGGGAAATATAAATATTTTGAGATACTTTTATCTATTTAACCTTTCCTGATCTTGTTTATACTAGGTTTGTTGGAACTCTCTATATCGTGTAGATATTAATGGAATTAGATTCCATCTCTCATAAATGTCTTGAAAGTATCAGAATTGTTCCAGATATGCAGCTCGTGTGTTTCTCATATGTGGGTATTACGCACGCTCATCTCTGACTATAATTGCAAAAATCTTTTTCTAACAAACTTAATCATAATTGTACGGAGCCCCTAAAGTGACATTTTCCACACTTTTTTCCGGGACTTAATTCATTTAAACGAAATATTAATTCGTAATAACGAAATATCAATTCATGTTTACGAAATATCAATTCGTAATTACGAAATATTTATTCGTTTTCACAAAATATTTATTCGTTTTAACGAAATAATAATTCGTGTTTATCAAATATTAATTCGTTATCGAAATAATAATCGTTTTTACGAAATATTTATTCGTAATTACCAAATAATAATCCGTCTTTTACGATATATTCGTTTTTTCAAAATGTTAATTCGTTTTTACGAAATAATAATTCGTTTTTATGAAATCCTATTCCATTTTTGAGTAACCATGAACAGTCACAATACCTTCATTCAGTAATGAGGACAGCAAGCAAAACCTCGTGAGACAAATGTGACCCGAGACAAATGTGCTCCTACATTGCTTGCAATACTTAGATTATTGCTTGTTGAACTAGGTGGCCTTAAAACTCGTAGTCGAGATTCAAGTATTCGACCTCGCACTTTCAATACGTTTGCCTTTATCACAAAGTACTAATATGCAAACTGGATTTTAAGCGTTGGTTCTAGTACCGGTTGCCCAACGTACACAGAGGTTGGTTAGTTTATGTCTGGGGGATACTGAACTTGAATACTAGAATACAAGAAACGGTAATACAGAGTATTGAACTTTATTCGGACTGTGTGAATTCGTACAGTAAAGAAAAGTTATACACTGAATATTTCGAATTCGAGCATGTTTTACATATTATTACATTTTATTCAGTCCAGAAGTAGTAAACAACAAGTATAAATGGTCAGCTATAAAGATCGATCCTTTATTAATATCTATAGTCGCAGTGAAAACAGTTTTGAGGGAGCCTTGATGCGTGCCTTATATGTGACTGCTATCTATGAGTAAATACAAAAAACACAAACTATTTCGGCAACTGTATATATAGTTCTTTGACCAATGTGATTGCAATAGATTTTTTATTTTGAAACAAGAAAAAAATAGTTAGAAATAGGCAGTTGACAGTACACTGTTTGTTGTAACGTTATCACAATATTCGGAATGTTTTGATATTATTGCTTTAAAATATGCACAGCAAGCAATAGACAGTAAACAAAACGCTGTATTTTGTATGTCTTGCTTATCAACACCAATTCCTAAGTGATATAATAAATATCTTAGCATCAGAGTATCATTTTTCATAGCTCCGTCCTATTCAATCTACTCTAATGTAAGAAACCAGTTATTTGGAAATACACCACATCTGATATCTTGACACATGTCTTCGAATCAGTTAAATAAAATCAACATAAAATTGTTTTTTTTAGAAGAAATTAATTTTCATCATGTTTTCGTTTGCATGTGCATTAACCAAAGGTCAGTTCTTCCTGATTTGCTGGAAAAAAATAAAACCCGATTAATACTACCAACTACAGAAAATATTATGAAAAGTGAAAATGTCGAAAATTATATGTCGAATTACGCACCTATGTCCAGATTGAAAGTTAAAGTTTCCTCGTTTAATGAAAAAAGAAATCCTGTCCAGTTTGTAAATTTGAAAAAAGACGTACATCATATATAAATCATTTATTAATAAATTATGTTATGTTCGGTCATGAAATCGATTACCTGGAGTATTCAGAAGTGCTCGGCAGGCATTACGAAGGCAACCGATCTTCGGGTTGTAAATTTAAAATTTCTCTAAAAAACAATTACATATATGATAAAACAATATATATAACATTGTCTTCCTTCTTTCTGTAACATGTCCCCATAATTTAGATTGACTGCTTTACTCAACCCAGTTAATAGTGTTATTTTTTACCAATTGATGTTGAATAGCAAAATAAAATAAATTTGTATTAACTAAAAATTAACACTGAAAATAGTCATATAATGGAAGTTGTAATACATGATTTGTTGAAAATGTATTATTCATGTCAATGCTCAATGCTCGTTTTATAATTTTGCTACTGCTACTGCTGAGCTACTGCTACTGCCAATTTCACGTTTTATAATTTTGCTACTGCTACTGCTGAGCTACTGCTACTGCCAATTTCACGTTTTATAATTTTGCTACTGCTACTGCTGTCCTACTGCTACTGCCAACTTCACGTTTTATAAATTTGCTACTGCTACTGCTGAGCTACTGCTACTGCCAACTTCACGTTTTATAAATTTGCTACTGCTACTGCTGAGCTACTGCTACTGCCAACTTCACGTTTTATAATTTTGCTACTGCTACTGCTGAGCTACTGCTACTGCCAATTTCACGTTTTATAATTTTGCTACTGCTACTGCTGTCCTACTGCTACTGCCAATTTCACGTTTTATAATTTTGCTACTGCTACTGCTGAGCTACTGCTACTGCCAACTTCACGTTTTTAAACATTTGCTACTGCTACTGCTGAGCAACTGCTTCTGCCAACTTCACGTTTTATAAACTTGCTACTGCTACTGCTGTCCTACTGCTACTGCCAACTTCACGTTTAATAAATTTGCTACTGCTACTGCTGAGCTACTGCTACTGCCAACTTCACGTTTTATAATTTTGCTACTGCTACTGCTGAGCTACTGCTACTGCCAATTTCACGTTTTATAATTTTGCTACTGCTACTGCTGTCCTACTGCTACTGCCAATTTTACGTTTTATAATTTTTGCTACTGCTACTGCTGTCCTACTGCTACTGCCAACTTCACGTTTTATAAATTTGCTACTGCTACTGCTGAGCTACTGCTACTGCCAACTTCACGTTTTATAATTTTGCTACTGCTACTGATGTGCTACTGTCCTACTGCTACTGCCAATTTTACGTTTTATAATTTTGCTACTGCTACTGCTGTGGTAATGCTACTGCCAACTTCACGTTTTATAAATTTGCTACTGCTACTGCTGAGCTACTGCTACTGCCAACTTCACGTTTTATAATTTTGCTACTGCTACTGCTGTCCTACTGCTACTGCCAACTTCACGTTTTATAAATTTGCTACTGCTACTGCTGAGCTACTGCTACTGCCAACTTCACGTTTTATAATTTTGCTACTGCTACTGCTGAGCTACTGCTACTGCCAATTTCACGTTTTATAATTTTGCTACTGCTACTGCTGTCCTACTGCTACTGCCAATTTTACGTTTTATAATTTTGCTACTGCTACTGCTGTCCTACTGCTACTGCCAACTTCACGTTTTATAAATTTGCTACTGCTACTGCTGAGCTACTGCTACTGCCACTTCACGTTTTATAATTTTGCTACTGCTACTGCTGTCCTACTGCTACTGCCAACTTCACGTTTTATAAATTTGCTACTGCTACTGCTGAGCTACTGCTACTGCCAACTTCACGTTTTATAATTTTGCTACTGCTACTGCTGAGCTACTGCTACTGCCAATTTCACGTTTTATAATTTTGCTACTGCTACTGCTGTCCTACTGCTACTGCCAACTTCACGTTTTATAAATTTGCTACTGCTACTGCTACTGCTCACTGCTACTGCTAACTTCCTACCGGTCCAAAATTAATATTTTTGGGTGACATAACATGAAATCGCATCTATTAAAGCCTTAAAGTTTGATAAACTGTAGACATCGTTATTGCGTTTTAGCCCTACACAGAATGCGCATGCGCGAAATGCAACATTCAGTGCTATGGAAAATCGTATTGTAAAAAGGTCTATTATTATTAAACTGATATACGTATTTTATAGGAAATAAGAATTATACAAACCTGATATTGATTCCGATTTATGAAAGACGTCCTTGAAATACATTTGTATTACTAGAAATGTTTTGATAATATTTTTACTACTAGTAAAATTTATTGTAAAAGTTTTTCATTCTGGCGCGTCTTAAAATTGAATTGCATTATTTTCTACACGCCAAATAAGCATCCATTAGATGGTAGAGAAATCCACATCACATGCGAAGAATCAAGAGATTAACTAAGGCTCATTTAATATAATGCTGAAAATATATATTCTTACAACGACTTTTCCGTACACAGGTAATAAATGACGCAGGAATGTTTGGGAAAAAAAACGTTTATGGTAAGATATCTGATATAGAGGATATTTGTTTAGTTCAGCGTAAGATCGGAATATATTTCACCGAGTGAGCACCAAAAGGTATATTTCACGAGTGGCGCAGCCACGAGTGAAATTTGAACTTTTGGTGTTCACAAGGTGAAATATATTTCGATCTTACACTAAACTAATCAAATTTTCTTTTTATTATATGCAAAGAAACGTTTTAAAAAGACATTAAACCTAATACTGAATGAAAAGCGCGCCAAATAATGATACAACGTTACGTCATTTACGACGTCACGTCATTAAGTTGGTACCCAGTACTGTGCACGCTGGTATTTCACTGAAACAACGTAAGGGGCTTAAATTCAAAACAGTGAAATTATCAAAGTGGTAATTTCACTGTTTCAAACAGTGAAATTACCAGTCTTATATCACTGATATATTTCTATAAACCACCGAAAAGCATGTAATAAATAGAGGATATTTGTTTAGTTCAGTGTAAGATCGGAATATATTTCACCGAGTTAGCACCAAAAGGTATATTTCACGAGTGGCGCAGCCACGAGTGAAATATGAACTTTTGGTGTTCACAAGGTGAAATATATTTCGATCTTACACTAAACTAAACAAATTTTCTTTTTATTACATGCAAAGAAACGTTTTAAAAAGACATTAAGCCTAATACTGAATGAAAAGCGCGCCAAATAATAATACAACGTGACGTCATTTACGACGTCACGTCATTAAGTTGGTACCCAGTACTGTGCACGCTGGTATTTCACTGAAACAACGTAAGGGGCTTAAATTCAAAACAGTGAAATTATCAAAGTGGTAATTTCACTGTTTCAAACAGTGAAATTACCAGTTTTATATCACTGATATTTTTCTATAAACCACCGAAAAGCATGTAATAAATTGATTTCTTATAATGTTTATGTAGTCAGGGCCTCTTGTTAGGTTTCCATCGCATATTTCGTTTATTAGACAAAAATTGTATTTTTGACAAAAGCTTTGTATTTGATAACTGGGTAACATTTTCTTGCCTCTTATCTGACTGCATGGATTTTATTTCTCTGGATATTCTTTGAAATACAAATTCAATGATGGTCGTATCATATAACTAGAAACAAATTACTCAACTCAATTTTCTACAATATTTTGTCACGTGTATCTCGGGACCTATTTAAATACATCAAAGGAACAAAAGCGTTCGTCTAAACAATTATATTAAAACGAACTAACTCTGAAACAGAAAAATGTCATGATATGCTACTTATTTATATGCTAAAATGATGCGTAGGTAAAGTTACAAAGACATAATAACGCCTGAATTATATTGCCGGAATCCATTTGTGAAATTCCCAAAGGGGTTGTAATATGTTGTCACGGCAATTTTCCTACTCAACGCTGACTTTTTCATGTACTTGCATGTGCATGTTCGTGCAGAAGTACATTGCTTCCTACTGCAAAATTATGTTAGACTGATAGATGAAATTATGAGAGCAACGGTTTCTTGTTTGTGTAGATGATAATAAACATTGATTTTTTTATTTTACATTGTTAATATCTGAATAAACTAGCGCATATATGATATTAAATAACTTTCATTTCCTTCACTAACATTCAGAGTTAAAATAAAAAGAAATATTGAAGTTGTTATGGAGTAATTATTTCAATAATTTCATAATCAATGTCATGAAACAGCACACAGCATACTAACAAATACCAAATACCAGAAAAATATGCACTTTCCCAAATATTTTCACAGTAAAGAGTGAATATAATTTCTAAAGATTCTTTGTCATTTTGTATAAAAATAAAAGGTTGTACTTAATTGAAATTATGAATTATGTTTCTTTAGAAAAAAAGCGACTTATTATATAGTTTGTCGTGATTTCTAAATAAAATGGAATCTTTTAAGGTATTTATCTGCCAAAATAAGCATACTCTCCTGCGCATCAACTGACGAGTAACCGTTGTGTATTGTATTCAATAAGCTGCAAAGGTAATGTTTATGTTGTAATCTTTAATAAATCATCATTTTTGGCAATGAAATTGTGTATGATTCACTTGGGAAATAAGAATTAAACACATATATATGATTAATTTTGAAATATTTTTAATATCCATAAAATTTACATAAAACGAAAAACGACTTTTTAGTTATCTGATTTACGCAAGTTGTTAGAAAGTTGATTTCATCTGAATTTCCAAGTGATTAATTTATTCATCCTATCAAATTATGACAAAATAATATACGTGATAATTTTAAAATGAACGGATTTCTCGTGCGAGACATATTTTTGCACAATTTTACATCAATCAGCATAGCGTTTTCAATGACTGTTATTGCAATATCATCTCTAGTTACATAATAACCCGCCAGAGAATGATCGGTTTGTCTTTATCGTGGAACGCCTGAATAACAAATGTGTTTTTATTATTTTAGAGAGACCATATGTGTCAAAGTCTTTCAAATTAATTATTTCCATACACATACATATGTACACAAAGAACAAGTCATTTCATGAATGCTCATATTTTTTTAATTGTTTGTGACAGTATATCGCATACGAGCTCCAGATTCAAATATGGAGTTTTTGTCCAAATTATATTATAATTATGCTATTTGTTTATGTTTCACATTTTCAAAATTTTCAATGAAAAAGGGATAATGGACCTTTCCAGGTTTTTGCATTGCTCGGTCAACTGTCCACTGCTCACAAACAGAATCAAAACAAATTCATAAGTTCTTTATTGTAAACCAGTTACTTTTTATATTTGGAAAAATCAATTTGCCAATTTGCATAAAATCTGTAAAAACTCCATTGCTTTAAAAAGTGTAAGTGAAAATAAGAACGAATGCAAAGCGTGACCTAATTTGACTTGTTCATTTGGGTTAATTGATAATAAAATCTTTGTAATCTGTCTTAATATCATTTTTGCGATGTAATAGTTTAGATGTAATGTTAGTTGGACATAGACACTACTTCGACGTAGTTACAAACATAATAAAAATGAGGTTGTAGCTACTTGATAGTATTTATCAAAATTGTATTACATGGAGCTGAACCAAAGCTCATAGCGAGGAATACAACCGTGGTTTATCTCCTGTATAAAATAACAGAATTTAAAATAATCTCATATAATAATTGCCGAACACAGGACGATTTTGTCGGATATTGGAGCTTTTAATTATTAAAAGGGTTATTGGAGATGACAAGTTATCATATTTATATGTTATATTTCCTGTTGTATGAATATCTTTGATTTGTAACTTGATAAAAGTTAAAACAAACGGTTACCTGGTCATACAAAATAATCAAGTAACTTTTCATTGATAACACTAACAAATAATTGAATTGTGTCACCAATACATTTTTAAACCATCGGTCGTAGAAGTCATGAGGAACTGGTCTTCCTTGAAAGATGAATATAACTGCCCAACGTTTCTTTTTTTTTCTTCTATTCTTTATAATGGTATTGAGATAAAAACAGGTACGTATTATGAATTATAGTTATATTACTGTATTAAGTGGAAACAAAATAAATCAACTTTTAAAATAAAGGCTTATTTCAAATTTCAGGTTCGTTTGAACAAAAATATCAGCAATGAATCATATCAGATACACTGGACTTCTGTTTAAAAGTGACACAAAGAATTTAAATATAGTATTTATAACTGATGTGAAAAAAATATCCCTGTCCCCCTTCAGCCCAAAAATTGTGGTACAAATGTGAAGTTGCTGCTCTGGATTTCATTAAACAAGATATTCTGTAATTTAAGAAAAGCTCGATTTAACTCTCTTATTACGCTCTTATTCAATTTTTTGCAGTATTAGCGGAATGATATAATGCTGTGAATTCTAAGAAAAGGGGAAGGCATTTGACACAAGAGAATACTTTCATTGGAATAATAATGCACTTTGTGGATATCCAATTACAAAAAAATCAACACCCATCCTTTACATGTAGCAAATAAGGATACAGGTACTTTATAAACATTTTTTTTTCAGATTTATAAAAGAAAACTGTATATATTTTGTAAAAGTGACTTCTCTAAACTCCCCTGATTTTTCGTCACCTAATGACATTCGTGTACTTAATGATTTTGTCATGGAACTATATCAATGGTTACATGAAATTCATAAGTTGAACTAGAAGAAAGGACTCTTGCCAGCTCCTGAAAGTATAATGAAACATATTTATATTACAAAGAACAGCACTTTATCGGTTTGAACGATGGTTTTCAAAATCAACAAGATATCATTCCCGAGGCCACTTGACCAAAGAGAGGAGATATCACATGGTATGATATGACGAATGTTTTACAAAAGTCAACGAGAGAGCGTCAATAGATGCTTCCAAACAGGAACCCGCTGACTATGTACAGGGCAATCCCCCCCCCCCCCCGGAATTCCCACTGAGATCACAAAACGCCTTACACAAAAGCCTATAACCGCCCCTGAAATGCAAAGTCAGCAGAATGACAAATGTACATCAATTAAATATTATGTGACGATTTTCGTTGAATTGTACAATCCTATTAATGAGCAGATTATGTGTTTAAATACAAATTGAATGATACTGTAACTCTCAGATAGTCTTAAAGATGTTTAAAATTGTCAAATCTAACGCTTTTCGTAATTTTTTTTAATTTGCGGCTTATGAAAATGACAATATCTTATGTCATTTTTTGTCAAAATTTAATACAAGCAGAGTAAAAATGAATGTTATTTCCATTTTCAAAACTCTCAGATCTTACTAGTGTTTCTTTTCAATTAAAACAATTACATACGGAGTAACTCCAGTGAGGTTGTTGTTATTTCTATATAAAAGGTTTTAATTGTATAAACATTGACCTTTATCGAATGAGCGTATCGTATAAAGGTGCCAGCATTAAACTCTGGTAATTGTGTTACATGTTTAATAAAGGATCATCTACTCATGAACATTTCCTTGCTAGTATATATCAAGTAGTCGAGACGTAATCATTCAGGTCTTGTTACAAGAGACAACACATTAGACTTTAGTGACAGTTCTGTATAAATTTTCTTTTACACACAACATAGCAGTATTGAAAAAGTAAAAAAAAGGTCATATACATGTTCATGAATTGTAAATAATTTCTTATAAAGTGAACAAACTTCTTGATATTGTGATTATAAAATACATATTTATACAGCTTTTAGCAAGTCTTTTTAAAGAGGAAATAAATCAATTTTCGATAGTTCTTAAATGCGTTGATATTTTGAAAAAAAAAAACAAGTGTCTAAACGCATGAATAGCCATAGGTTTGATATCAACAATTCTTCCGATCCGTTATTTTCGACCAATGTTGCTACACAGTTTAATAAAACTAATCATTGTATTAAGGATTTTAAATTTATGCCTAAAGAGATTGTCACCGATGATATGGAACGCTTATTACAAGAATCATACTGGATTCATAAGCTTAACACATTATTTCCTAATGGTATGAATGCAAAAGTTTTGTACAATATATAACTTTGTCATTATTGAGCCGGTATACATATACATGTAGTATGTTTTTTCTCATATCAAGGTTTTTTTTATTATTATTAATTATGAGAATTTTTGTATCACATGTGCAGATCCATATTATATGTGTAATTTATTGTATATTGCTGTATTTATATTCATGAAAGATTCTGTATTTATTTAACAAAGTATGTATTCCCGCGTCAACGTCACGTTCTGTTTAGCGTATAGTTAAACGGACGTTGCGTCATTTGTCATTTGTTATTTTATAAACGTCATTTTTTTCTGAAGAAGACTAAACGTCGAAAGCTTAAGAAAAGCGTTTGTTTTTATTGAACTAATTATATATTGATATTTTGAAGAAATAGTCTTTGATGATATTGTTGTATTGCCGCTTTTCCTGGAAATCCTGATCGCTTTCATCCTTTTTTTTAATCATTCTTTACTCTTTCACACAGTCATAACGAAGAAATCTATTATATAATTTGTATTATCTGTTTCACTCTCAGTAAAATATTATATTAAATTTGCAAATATGCGCTTTAAATATTCAGTAATACACGTGTTTATCATCGGCTACATTTTGTTTCTCAAGTTTCAGTGAATCACCTTCTGTTCTTCCGTTACTGTCATTGGATGTAATTGCACCGGCTTAAATCTTATTGGACTGGCTGTTTTGTTAGCATTGCATTTGCTGGGGGTTGGATTAAAAAACTTGTCCTGTGAAGAGATAGAAGGGACTTTGTTACGCACAAGATCAAGTGAACGTTGTGATACGGCTTAACTGAATGAAGAGGCCGTTGTGATGTTGTAAAATATAAAAAAAATCAGTAACATGGTTATAAAATTGAATTGGACGTATTCTAGGAAAGCATGCATTGATTTCTGTGAATATTCAGTAAAAATGTATTCAAAATGAGAATGGCGGCGAATAAGTGCATTCACATGTTCAATATTGGACCTTTCCAGTGTTCACAGTTTTATGTAAATTGGCTAACTTGCTATCCAGTTTCTACATTAAGATAATACATAGTCACTGGTTGACCTTGTTTGCACAAAAGAACACATGGTTATGTTTGTGATACTGTTTGTGAGCAGTTGACCTAGCAATGAATGGAAAAGGTGAAGCTAAGTGTTCCTCTACGAAAAACCGGAACGGTCCCAGAAAAACTATATAAAAACTATATTTGAATACCGTATTTATTATTACGTAATTACATGATATTGACGTATCTGAAGGTCTCTTTCAGCCATTAATTACGATATTGTTTGTATTGATTTGGTTCAGTGGATGACCAAAAAATTACTCATAATATATTGACTCTGGCTAAGTCGGATTACTTTTTATGTTGTTTTTCATTTGATGAATTAAAAAATAATTCCTAAGGATAATTGGCGTTTCCCTTTAAATTGTGAAAGCATTTCACAGCATAAAAATTAACAAACGAAAGAAGAAACAAAAAAAGTGTTTACCCAAGGGACTTTGAATATTTGTTTTAATAATATAGATGCATAATATGTGTAAGGAAATAATTTAAATGTAGATTTCCCTTGACGTTCTGTTCAAATTTGAATGATGATCATCTCATTTATTAATGAAGAAAGGCCGCCCAAAATCATCATTATCATTTGAAATCTATTTAGGGCATGATTCAATCTAAAGATTTTATTTGAACAATGGTCAGTGTATTGGAATGCACTGCACGTTGATTAATCTTATAAAAAATAAGAAAATGTATTATGATCTGCAATTATTTATTAAACAGATAAGTTGAAAGAGCTTAATCTATCTCTTTGTGTTTCCCACTGAATCGAAGACTATAAAGTTGAACCCATCCGCTTAACTGAAGTATGTTTCTATTGCAATTTCCCGACTAAAACGAAGGGATGTGTTCACAGAAAATTTAATGTTTCCACATAAATATACTGAGTATGTTGTCTCTGTTATTTGATGGATTTGCATGTTTTCGCTTCAAAGCAAACTAACTAACTTACTGATGTTACTTGTACTGTAATATTCAGACTTCCAAGAGTATAAAACTTTGTCGTTACAAATTTCTTGTTTTGTTCTCTAGGAAACAATCTTATTTTTGTTTTGCTACTGCTTAGTTATTGCTTCAAAGAAACAAACTTATGCTACCATTGTTAATTCCTTGCTTCAAAGCAAACGAACCCGTGTATATTGCCAGTGTCCGACTAAAGTATTGTCATTGTGAGCTTCTGACCTCAACCAAATAGACTATTATACTACATTAGTAATATGTGTTGTCGCATCACCTTTCAGGTGTCAAAGCAAGGCAAACTGAAAAACATATTCAATTGGCACATTCCTGCTTTAGCTTAATACAAACCATCGTTACTATCTCTGTCAGTTTCAATCTGGAGTAAGTTGTCGCTTCGAAAAATAATATTATTGTATTATTTGTCTAATATCTAGCTATGATCAATCAAACTGGAGTACTTTTGTAGTCGGGTGGGTTGTGGAAATTTTAAAAAGGTCGAGTATTTGTATAAACCTGGCATTATTTTTATAAATATTTTTTTCTGGTCGTTATTCGGGGATTCTTATACTCTAAGTATTGATGGTAATATTGTAGTGCTTAAAACGGGTTGCGGAGATTTTAAAAAGGCCGAGTACCTGTACACACCTTGCGTGATATTTTCTAAATATTTTTTCTTGTCCTTATTCGGGGATTCCAATACCTCATTGTATTTTTAATTATATCAAATTGCTTAAGACGGTGCAAGAGGGCGTAAGAGATGCGGTAATTAACAAATAAAACATGGGCTTGAGAGCAATATGCAAGTTTATGGACTGGTTGGTCAGACTGAGGAAAGTATATGCGCTTCGGGACATATTCCTTCCGAGGTCTGACCAACCAGTCGGTAAACTTGCAGTTTGCCCGAAAGGCCATGTTTTATTTGTTATATTATACGGAATCTAAATTTTTTAATCCCTTTGTTTTGTGATGTCATTTTTCCTATTATTTGCTATAAAATAATATTTTTACTTGTTCAGTGTGTGAAATATCTCAAACCCTAGTCGGATTTTGTTTTATTATTTCAAGCGATGCAGCAAAAAAACATGCTCTTCTTTTAATATTCCATGTTTGTTAATCAAATTAAATATTAAATGTTACTAGGTAAAAAACCGAACTTTAAGAATTTCACAATTAAATCTCTTAATTTATTTTATGCTAAATCAAAATATTTTTTTCTAAGATTTATTTTCAGAATAGAAGTATAATAATGAACTTTCCATTCAGACAAAAATCCCGTTATAAACAGGTTTATTAATTTAGATCCATTGTTGGAATTATTTGACATATCAAAAACAAAATCAATTTTACCTCAAACACTGCAAAATTGTTAAATTGCACGGAACAAGAATGCACATGAAAATGTCATCTATCATTTATATCTATCGTTAGTGACATGATATACAACGTGCAGGTACGAATACAAAAATATCTTGAACCTCAGAAAGAACTCCATAGCATGCTCATTGGTTAGCTCATTGTTCTGGTGTTTCTATAATGTGGCGACAGAGAAAGGGATAACGATAGAAATATAATATTCAGATGCTCGTTCATTGCTTACTTTTCTCTGGGGTATCATTTTTAACAACGGAGAACGTATTTTTATTTTTTGCCTATGATACAAAAGAGAAAGAACACCAAAACACTCGGTTATCTGGTTTATACTCTGGGGCTACGTCTAACTCGTACAAATCAGATAGTCTCGTGTTTCGATGCTCTCTCTATTACTAAACCCGATAAGAAATAAGAATTGTATAAATCAGACATTGTTTCCGATTTGTGTAGACGTCCTTAAAATACATTTGTACTTTGTATTGCGGGAAATGTTTTTCTAGTGGTAAAATTAATGCTAAAAAGTTTCCATTGTGGCGCATCTTAAAATTGAATTCCATTATTTCTTACACGCCAAATAAGCATTCATTGTTGCGAAATTCTTAAAACATGCGAAGAATCGATGGATTAACTGGAACTCATTTAAAATCAAGCTAAAAATATATTGTCTTACAACGACCCTTCCGTACAAAATAATAAATGACGTAGAAATGTTTGAAAAATGCTTATGGTAAGACTTATGGTAATGATTTCTTGAAATATATTCAGAGCTTAGCTTAAAGAAACGGCTGTTAGGCTTCATTTATTAGACTAAAGTTTTTTGTTTGTTGTTTTTTTATACAAAAGCTGCATGTTTGATAACTGAGTAACTTTATCTTGCCTCTTATCTGATTTCGATTGATTGAGAACGGATTTTATTTCTCTTTGATATTCTTTGAAATACAAATTCAATGATGGTCGTATACATGTAACTAGAAACAAATTACTCAACTCAATTTTCTACAATATTTTGTCAACGTTCATCTCGGGACCTATTTAAATACATACACCAAAGGAAACAAAAGCGTTCGTCTAAACAAAATTATAATTAAAACGAGCTAAAATGTTGTATGATATGCTACTTATTTATATGCAAAATGTTGCGTAGGTAAAGTTAAAAAGACATAATAACGCCTGAATTATATTGCCGGAATTTCAATTTGTGAAAATTCCCAAAGGGGTCGTAATATGTTGTCGCAGCAATTTTCTGACTTCCTACTCAACGTTTTTTTTTTTCGTTTTTTTTTTTTCGTTTTATTTTTCATGTTCTTGCATAAGTACAAAATGTATATTACTTTCTACTGTAAAATTATATCAGACCCATAGTTTGAATTAAGAGTGCATCGGTTAATGTTTGTGCAGAATTCAATTAACATTGAATACATTCTACATTGTTGATCTTTGAATAAACTACATGACTACATGATGTGCACTATTATATGAAACTATCCTATTATATGATATCCTTATATGAAACTAAAAAAAAACTTTCATTTCCTTTACTAGCATTCTGAGATAAAGTAAAATAGAAACATTATAAGTATTGGTTATAGAAATAATTTAGGGTGGGGTTTCAATTCAAATTAACTCTTAATTCAAAGGTCACGAAACAGAAACACAGGCCCACTAAAAAAAAAAGCAATACGTTACCATAAAAGTATACAATTACACTTTTTTGGCATGCACTTTCCCTAATTTCTCACGTAAAAAAAGAGTGAAAACAATTTACATGTATATTGAATCATTTCTTTCTCTTTATAAGAAATGCCATTACATGTAAGAATAGACTGAAAAATTATTATATTTTTCCAGATTTAAAAAAAAAAATATTTGGAGAAACATAACCACTTTATTTATCGTTTCAGAATGCGGCAAAGACTCGGTTGTGTCATGTGTCCACGAGACTGAAGACCAGGACTGGTCAATTGATAAACATTGATGATTAAATCATGTCTAGTTTGTCGTGATTTCTAAAAAAATAAAACATTTTAATATATTTATCTTGCCAAAAAGCATACCATTTGCACCAACGATTACCAGAAATAACATAGTATAGGATTAATGCATAAACATCGTTTACAAGTAAGCATTTGTGTCAATTCTATCCTCCTGTTTGAATGTTTAAAGTAAGGGTAGTGTCTTAAAGAGCAAAGATCTGGTGATAACTTTGCCTGTGGTTCATTTTCTTTATTAATTTTGTACACTTTAATAGATATACCATAATATATCATTTTGGCAAGGAAAGCATGTACGATTAAATTAGGAAATGAAAATTAAAAACAAATATATAATCAACCTTGAAATAACATTTTAAAAACCATGAAATGTTCTTAAAACGAAAAACAACTTTTTGTCATCTGAGGATCCTATTGGAAACTTTTTAATTTCCCATCTAAAATGTCCAATTAAAAAAAAATTTTTTAAATTCTTTTAAAATTTGACAAAAAAAATAAAATTTTGAAAATTTTTTAAAAAACCAACGGTTTTTCACGTGCGAACATGATTTTTCCCAAAATTTTTTCCCCCAATAAAACCAGCTAAGTTTTTTTCCCTAATTTAAAATTTCCCAATCCCTGCTACAGTATCATCTTAATTTTATTTTAATAATTTCGGCCCTTGCCCCTGAAAATGGAACGCTTGGAATAAAAAACCCAAAGTTTTTATTTTTTTGAGGTTTATATGTGAAAAACCCTTTTCCCAAATTTAAATTTTTTTAAATAAAATCAAATCCCGCCCCCACAAAAGCCCTTTTTAAATGAAAAATTAAAACATTTTAAAGGGTTTTAGTCCCCAAGGTTTATCACCCCAACTTTCCCTCCAGATTAAAGGGTCATTTTTGCCCCAATTATATTTAAAAATCTGCTATGGTTTTAAACTTTTTCACATTTTTCCCAAATTTTAAAATAAAAAGGGGTAATTTTAAAATTTCCTTTTTTAGGTTGTTTATTCAACTCCCCCAACAAACAGTTACCCAAAAACAAATTCAAAAAGTTCTTTTTTTAAAACCGGGTTTCCAACCATTTAAAACAATGTAAAATTTTGGATAGCCATTTTGCCTTTTTGGGCATAAAACCCTTCTTTCCATATTATTTCGTTAAACATAGGTTATGACACTTTTCCCAAATGCTTTTCCGATCCGTAGTTGGGGTTCCCCTTCTTTTCCCCGCAATGTGAATGTTAAAACCTGCCCAAAACCATTTTAAAAACTTGCCTCAAAATGGGAAATTCAAACTTTTGTGAAGATGCTTTTTAACATTTTCTATTGTCGTCTGTATCAACTTCCAATAACATTATCAATATTAAAACAATTGTCTGTTTAATGTGAACTGCAAAACGCATATCACAATATACTTTCCACTTTCAGGAAGAGGGGGGGCGGAGAGTCTTTTTTAGACCATTTGACCCACTCCTTTTGTATGTACTCTTTATGATTATGTCTGTAAAATTGTGATGTTGTATAAGACTGAGAAAACTCCCGATAGGTAAAGTTGTTATTATTATTGATTTAAGAAATAATAACATGTGTGTTTCAAAACATAATTGATATTTAAATTACGTTTCACATTTACTCGCCGAGTTTAAATTTGTTGATGTTACAGATTTGAGAACGAAATATTTGAATGAACTTTAGTAAGAGGGTGTTGTGTAATATGATATGCTTAGTCTTAGATAAAATGCTTTGTTTGTAAGCATATGCTTTCGTTCTTAAAATAAAACGTATGTATATATTCAATCGTGTTATGGCGATAATGACATCTGACGTTTAAAGACAGAAAGAAAGAAAAAGTTGCCTTCTCTGGGGGTTTGAGATCGAGCCCCTCAGTTTCAATGCAATGGACAGTAGTTCTAGCCCATTTGAATACTCTTTAAAGTGGAGGTAATGCATTAGTTCAGAAATACCTTTAAACGCTCGAAAAATTAAAATACATAAAACTTATGCCAAAAGATGCATATCGAAACAATATAACAAAAAATATTTGCTTTTCTGAACAAAAAACACAACTAAACCGGCGAAGTCAAAGCTAATATCCCCCGCAACACTCTGATGCTAGGGCTTGACTATGGCTTTGTTATAATAAATGCTACCTTCAAAACAAAGTAAAAGACATTCCATATTGATGAAGTCCAAAGCTTGATTTTAGCGACAGTTTATATCAAGTACTTGATATTGACAAAATGCACATTCAACAATTATCACTTGAAATTGGCATGCCCCAAAATTGATTCTAAAATGGTTTTGAAAGAATTTTTTGAAGTAAATTTTAGTACGCAACGGCAGGTAACGATAAACAAATAATTTCAAAAAGAGGTCAGAATATGACAAATTATTTCACATTTATCTCTATTTTTTTCAGGTTACAATCATCCTATATGCTCTGGAATCATTATCTAAATGTTATAACATTCATTTTTGCCCTTTCTAAAGAATTAACTAAGGCATAATATGTCTTAAAAACAGTTAAATTGGGGATAAATTGGTTAAAAAATCCAAAATCAACATTTTAAAAAGTTGTTATCTGCCCCAAAAAAAGGGGTTTTTAACCCCTTTTTTGGCTTTCTCTGATCTTGGGATATTTTCCGATTACTTTTTACGATGATTTGTACTCCCGAAAAGTTTAAATGGTAGTAAAAACAACAACAAGTTCAGTATGCTTTGTAATCCAAAATTGTCTTTATTTATATATGTATGTATGTAAACTTTGTAAAGGTTATCATTTAGATAAAATAATATATCGACATTGTATTGCTCCTGAAAATAGTGCTAAAATATAACTAGTGTGTCATCGTCGGATACCCACGGCATCACGCTGTAAAAGTAAATTATCTGTGCTTTCTTGTTGGAAATCGTTTAATTTTTCGATGTTGAACTTTTCACGTCGTCTATGGTTGTCGCAATAGTGTCTGTAATACCGAACGTCGAACAGAACGATTAACATTTATCAGCCGTGGGATTTTTTGCCTATATTCAGTCGATTAGAGGTGTGTCAAAGGCAGCTGTTTCATTGGCTGCCTCACGATTTCACGAGGCGTTTAAAAACCCAATCAAAACACTCTTTTTTTCGACGTTGGGGTATTACAAAACACTATTGGAAACCCATGGGCGAGTAAAAAGGGTTAACATCAAAAAATTAAAAACGTTTCCAACAAAAAAGCATAGTTTTTTAATTTTTTACAGCGGGGAGGGTTTTCCCTTTTCCCTGATTGATATCTGTTTTGCAGAAAAAATGTTTTCCCCCCGTAGTTTTCCCTTTGATTTTAGCAAAAAAAGGGTTCAAATTTTTTTTTGGGGGCCCTCCCTTTTTTTTTCCCTTTTGTTTTTTGTGTTGGGAAGAATTAGTTTTTTAAATGCGATGTCTTTGGGCCCGGATTTTTTCCCCGGGTTTTTGCTGTTATCGGCTAATCAAAATAAATGCGTGTCTAAATAAATTGTCATGAACATATGTTACACACAATATGATTCGAAATTCGTGGAGAAGGGTCACAAATTTAAAGGCTGAAAACGGCAAGAAAATATGATCATCTTATAATAAAATGAAAAAAAGAATTTTTACAATATAAAATTAAAAATGAGAAACCGAAAATGGATGAAGTTGCTTTTTTGTAGTTTATGTCCAGAAAACGTCATATCACGTGACAATAGCATAATGTATGTGGCCTACTATTTATAGGGAGTGTCGACCGGCCTAAAATTTAGTGAGAGCTGCCGACCTTGAGGGCTTTCTTATTGCCCTCGTCGACAGTCTCTGAGGAGGAGGAAACAGCTAGTGAGTTTTTTTGCTCTTGTTGACATCCGGCTAATACTGGCTCTTTGAGACGACATGCGGCTCCTATTCCTTTCGGCGTCTGCTTGTCTATATCTGATAGTGAGTCGAACTCTTTCCTGAAACTGGTGTTCGGCCTCGTCCTTTCGTTGCTTGCATTCGGTTCTAAAATATATCAAAGAAAATTGTGTCAATTGAATGTTTATCAATGTCGTTAAATAATGTAGATTATAAATATATATATTGTGTGATGTAAATGTTATAGTATCTGGTGTGATGTAAATGATATATATAGTATCTGGTGTGATGTAAATGATATAGTATCTGGTATGATGTAAATGATATAGTATCTGGTGTGATGTAAATGATATAATATCTGGTGTGTTGTAAATGATATAGTATCTGGTGTGATGTATATGATATAGTTTCTGGTGTGATGTAAATGATAAAGTATCTGGTGTGTTGTAAATGATATAGTATCTGGTGTGATGTATATGATAAAGTATCTGGTGTGGTGTAAATGATAAAGTATCTGGTGTGTTGTATATGATGTAGTTTCTGATGTGATGTAAATAATACAGTATCTGGTGTGATGTATATATTAAGAATCTATTGTGTGATGTTAATGGCATATTATCTGGTGTTATGAAATGATATAGTATCTGGTGTGATGTAAATGATATAGTATCTGGTGTAATGTAAATGATATAGTAATTGGTATCCTGTTATTGATTTAGTATATGCTGTTCTGTAAATTAAATAGTATCTGGTGTTATCTAAATGATATAATAACTTGAGTGATGTTAATGATATATATCTGATTTGATGTAAAATATATAGTATATGTTGTGATGTAAATAATTTAGAATCTGTTGTGATGTGTATGTTATATATCTGTTTACGTGTAAATGATAAAGTATCTGGTATGATGTAAATAATAAAATATGTGTTGTGTTTCAAATGAAATATATCTAGTGTGATGCAATTTCTCTAGTAACTGTAGTTATGAAAATAACAAAGTATCAGGTGTGATGTAAATGCTTAAGTATCTGGTTTGATGTGAATGATATAGTACCTGGTGTGATGTAAATGATATAGTATCTGGTGTGATGTAAATGATATAATATCTGGTGTATTGTAAATGATATAGTATCTGATGTGATGTAAATGTTATATATCTTGTGTGATGTAAATGATATAGTATCTGGTGTGATGTAAATGATATGATATCTAGTGTAATGTAAATGATAAAGTATCTGGTGTGATGTAAATGAAATATACCTGATGACATCATGTGATGTGAATGATATAGTACCTGGTGTGATGTAAATGATATAGTATCTGGTGTGATGTAAATGATATAATATCTGGTGTATTGTAAATGATATAGTATCTGATGTGATGTAAATGTTATATATCTTGTGTGATGTAAATGATATAGTATCTGGTGTGATGTAAATGATATAATATCTAGTGTAATGTAAATGATAAAGTATCTGGTGTGATGTAAATGATATAGTACCTGGTGTGATGTAAATGATAAAGTATCTGGTGTGATGTAAATGATATAGTACCTTGTGTGATGTAAATGATATAGTATCTGGTCTATTGTAAATGATATAGTATTTGGTGTGATGTAAATGTTATATATCTTGTGTGATGAAAATGATATATAATCTGGTGTGGTGTAAATAATATAGTATCTGGTGTTATGTAAATGATATAGTTTCTGATGTGATGTAAATGATATAGTATCTGGTGTGATGTAAATGATAATATATCTGGTGTGATGTAAATGATATAGTAGCTGATGTGATGTTAATGATATAGTATCTGGTGTGTTGTAAATGGTATTGTATCTGGTGTGATGTAAATGATATAGTATCTGGTCTAATGTAAATGAAATAATATCTGGTGTGATGTAAATGATACAATATCTGTTGTGATGTAAATGATATAGTAGCTGATGTGATGTAAATGATATAGTATCTGGTGTGATGTAAATGATATAATATCTGGTAAGATGTTAATGAAATTGTATCTGGTGTGATGTAAATGATATAGTGTCTGGTGTTATGTAAATTATATAGTATCTAGTGTGATATTAATGATATATTGACTGCTGTGATTTAATGCTATACAAATGTGTTACGTAAATAACAATTATTCTTTAAATGATATTGAGCATATCTAAAGCATATAATGATTAAGCATGCGAAATACAATAATTCTTGTCCGAACATCAGGTATACGCAAACACACATTTCTTAAAAGAAGGTAAATTATGTTATCAAACGTACACAAATATGTAATCAAATGGTTGTTAAGACAATAAAAGTGAGCTTACTTTTTTCTCTGGTGCTCTCTTGCCGGTACTTTCTTTTTGGATAGCTCCTCATTTCTCTTGGCCTCGGCTTTCTCTTGTTGAGCCTCGCAAGCTAGGCGTATCTGTTAAAATGTAACAAACATTAAAGTCAAACTCAAACTTTCTTTTTGAAACTTCTCAACTTTGTCTATTTTGTATATATCTATAGTAATAATATAAAAACAAAATATAAAAGTCCAAAGTTTCGATCCTTAGACTATTGACTACTCCTTACGTTCCATATGATGCCGTTTTGTTTATTGTGAATGTATAGATATTTTTAGGCAATAGACAACTTTATTTATTATTCGTCAATACTCGGAATATTTCAGTGTTTTTTTTCCCGTTACTTATATAGCGTTAATGGGATTTATAAAGGCTAGTTTATTTTGTAGCAATGTTTGCCGGATGTATACATTGCATTAAATATAACCTTTTACGTTGCAAATTTGATATATAATCTTTGAGTATATGTGGAAGGGCAAATTTCAAATGGCTTTTACACTTTCTATTCTAATTACGTATGTTATATGAATCTCAGTCTGGACAAAACAATAAATGTTTTATTGGGAAATTTTAACATTTTTATATGCTAACTAAATAGCGAATAGTGCAGATACATAAAATATCTTATTAATACAATATATAATTTTCAAATATACATCAGAAATATTTCCAGGCGAAACATAGAAAGTATGTTGTATTAAAAATATAACATTTATACTTACAGGCCCGTCAGATGTCTTAATTGGCGGCAATATCGGCTTCTTTACTATTGGTTTGCAATTTACCTCAATGACAAAAGATTCCCCGCCACGTGCTTTTCTATGCTCATATTGAACTAAAATAGAAATAATATTGCCAATGAATTATCTTGTTAAATATAATAAAACCAGTTTTGTTTTCTCAGTGCGCAGTTTCTTCTCTTTAAATAAAAGTATGACTAAAATAAACTTACAAGCAGGAAACATATATTCATATATTTTCTAACTGTCACAAAATGCGAGCGAGGTGGGTACGTGTACTTCTTACCTAGCGTTGGTGTTGGAACGCGGTTAGCTATAGTCTTCCTTTTCTTTTCACGTCGTTTTTCCTTCCTTTTGGCAATCCAAGTTGAAATGAAACCAAAACAACTTGGGAGCTTTATCTTCTTTTTCTTCTGCTTCTTGTCATTTCCCTGGTCAGATTCGTTAGAAGAGGTCGCAATGTTTTTTTCTTTTCTGCGTTTTCAACTTGATCTTTTTTATCAAGGTCTTTATTTTCCTTCAATTGAATAGGAATCCCGAGGGATAGTATTATAAATGTGGTGCAGCATATATATAAATTTCATTCAAAGGTTTTCAAACATGTATAATTCAAATTCAACGATACAAATAATGTTCTTCGATGTTATTAATCCTTCATATGAAAAGAATTATATCAATCCGGTATATCTAAGTACCAATTATAATTGACAAACAAAGCTATTCGGCAATAATCTAAAGCAAGAACGTGAACTGTCAGGTACAGTAACAAAGAACAAATTAAATATAATTAATGTCATTTTGTTCTGTATCTTTACATACATATTGCTTTAAATGATATAGGTTTGTGGATTGCACCTGTAAGCTTGGGCTTCCAATCTTAGCTCAAAAAGATATAACTCACTTAAACCACTTCATAGGCGATTCTATTGGGAAAGCCAGAATTATTGAATATTTTCCGTGAAGTACAAAGCAAGCATGTTTCATGTGTATAAAAATATAATATATCCTCACATTAATGTCAAACCCCTCACAAAGAGGTAGACATGTAACAAATAGCAAATACATAATAAACATTAGATATAATAAAAGTATAAGTCATTATATTTGCATACAAAATGTCATCCTTGTGATTAATTTATCATCATTTTAGTTTGTAATAAGTACTGTAGTATTACGCTAAGCACAAAGGTGAAACTCGAAGTGTTTACCTTATTTCCCGCCTCGTTTTTGGATGCGCAAGCCCCCAATGTAATTACGATAAATCAGCTTACTACCTTTTGAACGCATCTAGGCTATCTAGCTGCGCTGAGCAAAAATAGTTCCAATATTTTGCCAAAATATTCAGATAATCCTAATACATTATCAATTTTAAAATTGACTGGTCATATTATTTACTAAATTTAAAATCCTTTTATCACAAAATTACATATACCATTGCTTTACGCGATTTGAATATTATTACGCTAGCAGTCGATAAAAAATTTAATGAGAATTTTTAACTTCTGGTTCCGCGATGCAATGAGAGCCAAAGTACATATCTGCATAGATTTCATAAATTTTAAGTAGAAACCATAATTTTGCTTATGTGGATTGTTAGCTGAATGGTACTATTTGTTTCTTAACAAAAATTCATGGGAAACATTTTTCATTAGAATGTTATTGCAGATTATTTAAAGGTTCCTCATTTCTAAAAAAGGGCCCTCATAACATCCTAGCTTGAGTTCAGCAAAGTGGCCGTACGGTAAACTTTGTTTGAATTTTGCATACAGGCGTACTTTAAGGTATACATCTGACCTATGATGTCATTTCTTTATTTCCTAATACCTTAAGTCATAAATTAACTAACTATCATAGAACACAATAATTCAGGAAAAATGGAATACGATTTTCATATTAGATAACTTTCAAGCTTAAAATGCTTAAAAAGTGTGAATGTCAGAGAGAGAGAAAATTGTCTGCGTATGAATACGAACTATTTCCCCTCCCGCGTCATTTTCCCGCAATCGCCATCTTGGCCAGTTATACCGAGAAAGATTGAGAAGATTTGCTTTCAATTAGGAAGTCCCAGGTGTTTAAGTGAGTTTTATTATACGAACACTTAATTTCCTTTATACATAACTGTTGAGTAACTTCGTTGCTTTTTCTTGCGTTTATCAGTATTCGAATATATTAGACGTTACAGGCTTGTTATAGTTTATGTCGGTCAAGCCTGACGTCTAATAGTTATTGCTCAAAAACGCATAGCATCATAAAAAATTCAAAAAATGTCTATTGTCTTGCCTTTCAAGCTTTATTCAAAAGCTTATCTTCTTTCTTTCAATTTCATGCTCAATCATACACAAAAAACTCTCAAACAATGTACTTATCAATTTAAAATAAAATATAAACGTCAATCTATTTTTGTCTATCAGCCATACTGGTTAAGCAAGGTGCTTTACAGATTGATTCCAAATTTTTGAACGGAAAAATATTCTAGTATTCGAACGGTGCATGGGCAATTATTTCGTTAAAAAAAATATTCCGTTAGATTGTTCTGACTCAGTTAAACGCTTGCATTTGAATTAGCCAATCAGATTTCGCGCACTTTATGGCCGCCATTCGTTTATCGGCTGTAAAAGGAATTTAAATACATGAGAGGATTTAATCATGATTTTTCGGATGTGACAGTTTAATTATTTTGACAAAAAGTATTTATTTGTTAGTTTTGTTCATAACACAGGAACTTGACATTTAATCAATAGATCACAAAATATGCGTATATTAGTTATATAGCCCTTATCTCTATATAAAAACACGTGTTTTTTATATAGAGATAAGGGCTATATCACTAATATACGCATATTTTGTGATCTATTGATTAAATGTCAAGTTCCTGCGTTTTTTATATAGAGATAAGGGCTATATCACTAATATGCGCATATTTTGTGATCTATTGATTAAATGTCAAGTTCCTGTGATTCATAAATAGGTCAAAACTTATGTAAATACACGCTGTTTTCATTGTTTTTCGTTCCGTCCGATTTTCTGGCGTAACATGCTATGGGTTTTGAGCAATTACGATATGACGTTGCTTTGTCCAGAAGCAAAAATATCTCAAAGCGACGTCATATTTATAGGACTAATTTATCAGTAGCAAAATCGTCAGGAAAACGGTTTACAGAAAATTAGCAGGTCAAGATGTTTATTGTTTATATTTTATTACGTTGTATTACATTGATATTTTGGTTACAATCTGTTCCGTATGTAGAATCAAGTTTTCTTCACAATCTGGTAAAGCTATTGATATATTTCGCTTGATAGACTGAAAATTTTAGTGCATTACATTGATTCATGGTCAGCTCGGCCCTAAAACGTACTTGGCTCCGAGTCAGCTCGGCCCTTTTCAAACTCTGTCCACTTTTCAATTTATTAACATATTGGTTTGTTTTATCGCTCTTTATTGTTGAAACCAGAAAATTAATATCTGGACTTATTCAGAAACGTGGAAAGATATGCCCCAGTCCTGTAATGAGTTAGGAAGTGGCTAGCCGTACGGGCCCGTACGGCTAGCCAAAAGCCGTACGTGAGACACGTACGACTAGCAAGGACACACTCATGGCTAGCTGTACGGCAATTTTAAAATTAGATGGGAGGCGAAAATGCATATGTTATTTTATGACTTTAAGCGAGGATTTTAACCAAGAAACAACAATTGTCTTCGTATTTTTACTTTTTAGAGATAAATCGCCTTGTTGGCTACAGAAAAAAAAGTTCGAATATCGATCTTTGTCATCTCAAGACGTTGAGAAAAAAAAGCGTTTGGTCGCAATTAAATAACATCAATTGAAATAGTTTACAAAATTTTAATGATAATCCGTTTTTGTTTAATTAAGTTTAATTTTCGACACCTTTTAAATGAAAAATTATTGCTGTTGGGCTCTGATAATGATATTGCGTCAATTACCAATGGTATAGAAGTTTGTCAATCATTAAGGAAAGTGTGCATGTTCCGTGAAATGCATTTTAAAATTGTATTGTCAGTCCCTGGTTAGGCTTAAATTAAGGCTTATTAATTAATTGTGCTTTTATGTTCGATATTTATCTACTGTATTTGAAAATTATACAATTAATTTTGCTTTTCACCGTTGTTGTTGTTGTTTTTTTTTGTTTTTTTTCCTTCAAAGTTTTTTATTTATTCCACTCTGATCATTATTTGTTCGATTCATGTTCTTAATTAACAAAAATTCACCTCTTATTCAAATAAAACAACAAATCATAATCATGAGGCACAAAATAACATATGCATGTTCGACTTCCATATAATTTTGAAAAGTGCCGTACGGCTAGACAATACAGTGAGTCCTGGCTAGTCGTACGTGACTCACGTACGGCTAGAACTTTTTGCTGGCCATACGGGCCCGTACGGCTAGCCACTTCCAAAGAGTTAAATCCTATCCTATGAAAGTCAAAGAATGTGCATTAATATAGTACCAACATTATTTAGTCATATGTGAACTTTCTATCATAGAACGCTTCAACTAACAATATATTGCAATATGTTTTGTTTTGTTTTTCAAATCAGATAAGCTTTAAAATGCTTCAAAAGTGCAAATTTTGTAAGAATTTTGTATGCGTATGAATATGAATACATACTATTTCCTCATGTACATAATTTTCCTGTATCAAGGATTATGGGAACACAACCCATACCCATGGAATTGGGAATTTCAGCGGTGTTTTGTTAAGAATTGGGGAAAAATATATGAATGAAATGTTGCAGTGATTAAATGGATGCAAACAAATACTGTCTAGGATGGCATCTTCAAACATTTAAGCACTATTATAGTGAATAAGCCCTTATTTGCAAAGATTTTAGAATTTTTATTCAATATTTTTATTATTTAACTTTCAATTGGGAATTTTTTCCTGTGAATTGGGAAAATAATATACTATTTTCAATTCGGAATATGACCCAATAAGGCTATAAAATAAGCAAAAAAAAAATCCTTGCCGTATTCACCATGATGACAAGGTAAGCAGGTAAACATTGCGAAATTTTGTTCAATGTTGAATAGGCCTACGACTGTTTCATACTATGATATTCATTGTTTATATTACACTATACCTTGAAAAATAATTGCAATCTGGTATAACAATTACTTAATCCCTTTGTATTTACCTTAAGTGATTAATAATGCATAAAATCGTGTGAAAGAAATCAAATTCAACTCGACCCTTGTCTAACTCGTCCCAAAATTTTCTGGTAATAATTATAATTGAAATTGTTATACAATATGACTCAAGTTCAGATCTACTTATATCATACATGTAGATCTGATTTCCACAGTTTTGCCTTCATCAGATGTAGGATTTCATGATATTTATAGTCAGTCCATAATTTTATAGATTTTTTATTTGTAAATTTATAGACATTTATATGAAAAAAGTAGTTGTATTAAAATTCAAAACCACAGGTAAATAATAATAAGATCACTGATTATTGTGTCGCCTCTACTGATCACTTCTCCGTCGTCTGTCCGTCCGTCTGTACGTCCGTTCGTCCGTCACAAAACTTGTCCGGACTACTCCTCATAAACTACTGGTGCAATTTCATCCAAACTTTACAGGAATGATCAGTACCAAGTCTAGTTATTTTCCGGTTCAAAAAAGGTTTTTTATATAAAGGTTTATAAAAAGGTTTGTTTTTTTTCTGTGTGTTGCCAGATACACAAAAGCTTGTCCGGACTACTCCTCATAAACTACTGATGCAATTTCATCCAAACTTTACAGGAATGATCAGTACCAAGTCTTATTGTTCATATTGTCAGCATTTACCGGTTCAATGATTTTTGTCAGAGTTATGTACCTTTAATAATTTTTATTTTTAAAGTTTGTCCGGACTACTTCTCTTATACCACTAATGCAATTTCAATGAAACTTTACAGAATTGATCTGTAGCTCAAGTCCTTGCGCACATTGCACGGGTTTTCCGGTTGAATGATTTTTGGCCGGGTTATGGCCCTTTGATAAAAAGGTGTTTTTTTCTGTGTGTTGCCAGATACACAAAAGCTTGTCCGGACTACTCCTCATAAACTACTGGTGCAATTTTATCCAAACTTTACAGGAATGATCAGTACCAAGTCTAGTTGTGCACTGTCCGTCTGTCTGTCTGTCTGTCCGTCTGTCACATAACTTGTCCCAACATGAAATTGGCCATCATGAGGCGACACATGTGATCACTGATCGCTCTTGTATTATTAAATATAACAGTCAGGTTCCAGATAACGTGCGTATCGGCGTATTTTACGCTTCAAAATCAAACTAAAAACGCACAGGGTTACCAATTTGTTGCGTTCATTTACGCACTCTGTAAATTAATTACACAAAGAATGAAAATTTGAAGCGTTTTTGGTGTGTACTTTCATTTTCAAAACAGCTGATTGACCGCTTCTGTCATACACTGATGAATCTTACCTCATTACCTTTGTTGATATGAACAGTCAATAAAAACAACTTGTCTTTAGCAGCGCAATTTTATATACATCATATTTAGTCATCTATATGATTATTATACTAATAGTATTCAAAAGTCTTATTGATGGAAGTATGTGAATTTGTAGAGGAAGGAATAATTAATCATGGCAGTGGCTAGCAGTATGAAACAGTATTGTTTGACAAAAGTGCTGGCTGTATGCGAGTCACATACGACTAGCATTTATATACTCACTGTTGAGGCTAGCCATACAGCATTTTAAAAATGAGTTGCCTAAAACAATAATATGCAAACTTGTTTTTCTAAAAGAAGATTTTACTGAATATCATATATACAATTTCAGTCAATGCGAAAGTCAAAAAAAATTTTCAGCCGCAAGGACTCGGATCCTTACATTTATTTCCGGCCCTGATGATTTTTTCCCAGCCCGGACTCTGAAAGGTATTTTTTGTAGGGGTGGGGGAGGGATATTGCTATAATTATAAACAAAAATATTTAGCAAATATGAATTATCAGACTCAACTATAAGATACTATGAAAAAAATATACAGAAACATAATAAATAAAACATTAGCATAATTCACAAGAAAACATACATCTTTCAAAGGTTTAATTTTGAAGATTGGAGAAAAAATATGTTTTGGTAAGGAAATTATCCAAGACAAGATGGTGGCTTACATTACTTAGCAAAAACTGGTCGTATCCTGCGGTGATTTTGGTTATCTGGGTCTGTGAATACAAGCTAAAATGAAAAAAATAGGTCGATCTTGGAAGCTTTACATATTTTAGAAGGCCAAAAATTGTTTCAAACTGGCCGAAATTTTATTCGGACATGACGACTGATTGTATCGAATTTTATCTCGTCCCTCCTGATTTTTAGTTGGCGAGGTCTGAGGACTGACAGACTTTCGCACAGACTGCAATTTACAGTTGGTATATTAACTTTAGTGTTTGATGATCAGAAGATTTTTTTTTCTTCTGAAAATCATGGACTTGAATAATTTAAATCTGTGTGAAAGCGCAAAGAGAAAGAGACTGAAAATTAATTTATTATTTCTATGGACAATATAGATGTAATACATTTGTAATCAAACATGTAGGTCAACTTCCAGCAGAAGTTGAATTATGACAAAGTATTTTTAATAATTTTATTTAACTTTTAGCTTCTTGAAAATTTCACGCTTTATGTTTGCTTACCATTACATTTTACATAAGAGCTTTATAATTGATATCTTGTTATAATATAAATGGCTGAACATCATCGTAGAATTATTAAGAAAAATATATATGTTCATTCTATGTTAAGAAATGTTAGAAAACTTGCAAGTTACTGACTTTATCATTGCATTTATTTATTATTGAAAAAATGCTGAATGGCTAGCCTCAACAGTGTGTATAGGCTAGAACTTTCAGTTTGCATTTAGAGCCAAAATATATTGTTACAGTCATGACAGCTTTCCTGTTGTTGTCAACAAACTTTAACCTTGTTCATAACTTTTTCAGATCTTGGTGTATTGTCTTCATACTTTGCCACAACAACCCTTCAAATAGACCGGACTAAACTTGACCTCCATATTAACATTCAAGGTAAAATGTCTAAATTTTCTTGATTTTTGCTGTTAGTGGCTAGTTGTGCAGAATAATACAAACCCAGAACAATTTCATTTACTTCTGAGAAAATGGATTTTAAAGGTAGTTGTTTTCTTAAAATTACAGGACAGTATAGTAGATTGTAAAGACATTTAGTACATACTGTATATACACTATAATTACTATAGTATACTATAAAAATCTTTATGCTTGGACAATTTTGAACAAATTGTTTCTTAAACAGTATAAGAAATTAGGATTTGAATCAACTAGGCTGGTAGGACTACCAGATTGGAATATTCACTAGCCCAAAAGACATTTCACTAGCACGATTCATTTGTTCAAAACAGTTGTTGATATTGCTTCTGAAAATACAGTAGCCTGGTCGGGCTTGTTACTGTGAAAAGTTGGTAGCCTGTGGAGAAATTTAGTAGTCGTGCTCTCGGACTACTGCTAATTTCAAACACTGCTTAAATTATTGATTTGATATCAACTAACATAATTATTGGGATACTATATGTATATCTAATAATAATTATATTTTATCTTTCCAACTTTCTGTTTCAGAAGATCGGCCTACATGTCAAAATTGTGAATGTGAACGGCAAGATATCGATTTTTAGGATGCTTTAGGGTCAATGAGGATGAAATAAAATGTGAGACTGTCAATCTTACAAACCTTGGAGTGCATAAATGGAAAATGTTTCTTTCTATAGCATGGGCCCTTAAGGAACAGGTACATGATTATTTAGAAGTATTTGTATATCATATTTCTTAATTATTATATTCTAATAGCTTTTTTTCTTGACTTGTTTAAAAGCTGACACAGGACAGTTTATTTTAAGTCAGTGAGCTTCTGTCACTGGATAGACTATTGTCACAAAAAGCCAAATTTATAAAAAAGAATTACAGTGTATTTAAATATCATCTTATACTAGAAATTAGAAACAAAATTAGGTAGCAAGAACAATTGTGACATGTAACATGTATTTAGGAATTAAGCTTTCCTTTCCTTTTCACCTCAGGACAATTCACATTAAAATATTGAATATTCACAGTAAGCACTCTGACATATCTGACATAAATGATCATCTTATCTTCCCTTAGCTGTCTATAGCTTATCAGAATCACTCACATTTATAAATTTAAATAATTTTGTAAAAATTACTGCTTAGCAAATACATGTAGATAAAACACTTTGGATGTCTGTGGCAGGTTGGTTTAGTTTCTTGACTTTAAACCTTTAAGCCTTTTACTGCTGTAGGTTCGAGCTCTGCAAGGGTTTACGGATTCTTTCATGTGAGAAAGCTATCCAGCTAATTTATGGAAAATTGATGGTACCTAGGTGCCTTAAATCATTCACATAGGTGCACCAAGGTCTTCAGCAACCAGTAACCAATAAATCTGGAAATTGTGCTTTAAATCCCTCCCCCCTCCCCCCCCCCCCCCCCCCCCCCCCCCCGAAAAAAAAATAAAAAAAATAATGGAATTTTAATTTTGCAATTAACTTTTTCTAAAACATATATTTCAGGAAACAGAGGCGCTTGTATGATAGAACAATAAAAACAGGAGTGATAGGGAAAGATACATGTAGATGTGTCTTCATGTCGGACGGAAACACTTGAGAAATTGAAATATTTGGGTTTTTCAAAACTTAAAATATATAATCAGTTCATTAACAACCACACTAAATTCCGTATTCCGGTACATACCGGGCAAGGTGCTTGAATTATAAAATGCTAAAATCTTGCCTTTTTACCCAACGGAATGAACTTTAATAGGTCTAATTAATCTTTTCACACCGATTTATGTATGATAATGAATGAAAAATATAAAAATCGGCGAAAAAAACGATATTTGTCTATTTTGTGATCATGATTTCTGCAAGCGTCTGGAGGTACTGCTCCAATCCTGTATTGAGCTAAATCCTTACGCTAAACAGAACGTGACGTTAACGCGGGAATAAAACTTTGTCAAATAAATACAGAATCTTTCATGAATATAAATACAGCAATATACAATAAATTACACATATAATATGGATCTGCACATGTGATACACAAATTCTCATAATTAATTATAATAAAAAAAACCTTGATATAAGAAAAAATATACTACATGTATATGTATACCGGCTCAAACATGACAAAGTTATATATTGTACAAAACTTTTGCATTCATGCCATTAGGAGATAATGTGTTAAGCTTATGAATCCAGTATGATTCCTGTAATAAGCGTTCCATATCATCGGAGACAATCTCTATGGGCATAAATTTAAAATCCTTAATACAATGATTAGTTTTTTTTTGTTTTTTTTTTTCAAAACTTAAAAGAAATTGGAATACCAGGAGACTGCCTGCCCTTTGCAATGTTGGATAATGAGTTCTTAGATGTGATGTCGAAAGCCTCATGATTATAGTACCATGACTTAATCTAATTAGAAAAAGAAATGACATGAGAAAACTAGTCACCAGTCTTTCACCAAGAACATGAGATAACTTTCCAATATTTGAAATATTATAATATGTATAGAACTTTAATGAGTCACCAGTTTTTCAAGATCACTCTTATCTATTTTTGAAATATGTATGAACAGAACTTTATCAACTTCAAGGTGAGAGTTTATTGATAACCTATGTATGGACAGAACCACATTTGTATATAGAGGCGCCAGTTCATCACCAAGAAGATGAGCTAACTTATCAATGTTTGAAATCTGGTATACCCCCGCACAACAAAGTTGTAAGGAGGTATACTGGAATCAACTTGTCGAGCCTCCGTCGGTTTTTTCTTGTCCGTCCAATAACTAAAGATTCCTTTGACCCACAGTCTTCATATTTGGCATGGAGGTTAGTCATTATTAGTAGATGACCCTTATGGATTTTGAGGTCACCAGGTCAAAGTTCAAGGTCACAGGGGCCTTGACTTAAAAAAGCTTGTCCACCCAATAACTTAAGATTCCTTTGACCCAAATCTTCATATTTGGCATGCAGGTTAGTCATGATTAGTAGATGACCCCTATTGATTTTGAGGTCACCAGGTCAAAGGTCACAGGGGCCTTGACTGAAGAAAGCTTTTCTGCCCAATAACTTAAGAATCCTTGGACCCACAGTCCTCATATTTGGCATGGAGGTTAGTCATGATTAGTAGATGACCTCTATTTATTTTAAGGTCACCTTAGGTCAAAGGTCAAGGACACAATGGCCTTGGCTAATTAAAGCTTGTCCGCCAAATTTCCTAAGAATCCTTTGACCCACAGTCTTCATATTTGGCATGAAGGTTAGTCAAGATTATTAGATGACCCCTATTGATCTTGAGGTCATTGGGTCAAAGGTCAAGGTCACAGGGGCTTTTATTACAATTAGCTTGTCTGTTCAAATGGTCTCATATATTCATCATAAAACACCTCCAGGCAAGGCTGCATGAAATGGGGGGTATTCATTCAATGGCAGTTTCAGTTTTGAGGTCAGTAGGTCAAATGTAAAGTTCACTTTGATCTTTTCCACTAAAAACATGTAAAATACATAACTTAGCAATGCAATCATGACTGGCTTACTTCCCTCAGATTTGGCTGGGAGGTTGTCTTTGAGCTCTTAATGACTACTGTGATTCTGACAAATTGGTATGCGGGGGGTATTAACGCCATGACAGTGGCAGTTCTAGTTTGTACAGAAAAGTGTCAAGGTGCAAGTTTCTTTTAGTAAGAACAGACATAATTATTGTTTAGATAATTTACAATATTTACAAACATTTATAATACCACACTCATTTAAAGTATTTCAGCTTAGAGTGTATTATCCAAAATACATGTATTGTTATAATGTACTTTATAGTATATTTATTGATATATTTATTGTATAGTTTTGATTCTACTAGATTTTAAAAACATTTAGATTATACTAGATCTTGAAAATATTTTGTTCCATTTGCTCTTTCATCTAATTTTGAATAATGAATCCAATAAATACTTCTAATAAGTATAGGATTAAAACTGATAATGTTTTCTATCTTTAGCTAATATAAAAGTACAAAAGTAGTGTTTAAACTGTTAGTTAGATTTCAATGAAATTTCATAGGAGTGCACAGTGCCATCCCGGCATGTTCCGTTTCACTGCAAAAAATGGCGCCCAGAGTTAAAAATAGAAAAATCTATCACATGTTAAACTGCCAAAATTCAAAGGAGTGATCAGAACCATGCACAGTTTTGGAAGACATATGTTTTTGTGACAAAAGCCCTTCAAGTTCATATATGGCATTGACCATTATTTGATAAAAAAAAATATCTTTGGAGTTAGCTGGAATTGTCATTACTTTGTTATTTTTTACAGATTTGATTCATGTTTTGACAAACCAACACAAAAACAGCATGTTGAATTTTTCTGATGTAACTTTGACCTTTAAATGACCATTACCTCCAAGGTTAAACAATTGAAATTCGCTAACATTGTCATAACTTTGTTTTTGTCTATGAGATGATTCATTCTTGGACAAAAGAACACTTATCATTCAACTATGACCTTTGCTTAAATGTGTAGACATTCAAATTTGAAATTTACTTTATACATTTATATTATGTTTTCTAGAAGTACTCTAATTGATATTACAATATTCTCCTACTGATGTGTTTGACTTTCAATATAAGAAAAAGCCGAGCATGGCCCAAGCTAGATAGTGGCTCTTGTTTTCAATGCCAACTACATCATATGTATCCATTCCAATTTACATTCTCACATGTATTTTGTATTGTGCTTGAAAGGTTTCTACAAAAAAATAAGTTTGTTCTTACAGTCCTGGTTTTATTTTAGAAATATTAAATAGACAGTAAAATTTTCTGTTTATTTTCTATTTGCATAATCATTTCTTGGAATAAAATAGTAAATACATTGATTTATTTGTTATTCACTCACATAAGGAAGTCATTTACATGAAAATTGGTTTACAATTATAGTTTCCCAACAAATTTCTATGTCATATTTTAAAATGTTTTTTCATGATATATATGATATCCATTATGTTTTTGCCTGGGTTTGTTAGTATGTTCTTGGCACATGATTTTCAATTTTGACAAGAGTTTGGAGGCAATGCTTTTAAATTGTGTACAAAATGAGCACTTTTTCTACTTTGAAAGAAGAATGATATCAGCTTGGAACACCTGAAGTAGATTGCTCTACAAATCTCGAAATTTTGTATGCAACATATTGCGCCCCCATCAGTGCTTTCAGCACTTTGATTCATTTTCGTTGTACTATCTACCACTTTATTGGCTGATATATCCAATGACTCTCTATGATTTTCTTCTTTGTCTTCTAAACTCGTACTTATCTCTGCTGCCAGTTGTTCAGTTTTCTGCTTTGGTGTATTTGTTAGCTTGACTTCCTCCTCTTCTAATTCTTCGTCGCTCGAGTCGGTAAAATCGTCGCGATATATAGCATTTGTAGCCCTCGGTAAACTCTGTGAGGACATTTCAGCTAATGGCAAATTGCAGCGCTCATCATGGATCTCCTTTAGCCCTGATTCTGGTATTGCTATGAAACGTCGTCAAATGACGTCGTTAAGTGACGTCATCTTACTGTTGATAAACATTCGTGACATCTTTGACGTTACGATTGACATATAACAATAATCAGAGGATATTCGAGTTTTTTTCTATAACTACAGGATTTATTTTCATTGAATTGTATGAAAATAAATATTTCATTAATGGTGGTAGACAACAATGAAATATGGTAATTTTAATATCACAAAATGAAAGTATATCCTGTATTTATAGAATATAACTTCAATTTTCTGTTAATTATATACGTTTTCTCTTTTATGACCATACAATTCTTAAGACTTCTATATTGGCTGAATTAAGAAGTAAGTCAGGCAAGTTACCAGTGAAAATACGGAAAATATGCTTCACTGCAGTGAAAAATAAATTTTACAGTGAAAATACGGAAATGCGCATTTTATTTCATAAATATTATATTCTATCAGATAGATTAAAAATAGCATCATTTATCTACTTGTTGAATGATGATTGAATGTTATCTATCATCATAATATTTTCTGGTATTAGCGTTAATTATAATTAACTATATTATAAAAGTTTATTAGTTATTATATTTATTTCTATCGTTTTCTTTTGCTGAATCATCAAACTACCAAATTATTCCCATACGGGATCATTTGTTTTATGTTCATTGCAAAAAATTATAAAAACATACATGATTAGACAGAGAAATTTTAGTAAATAAGCCTAGATTCTACGCTAACGAGTACATTACAAAATATATTGTTTAGTAATGATCGAACGTATCGTGACATCGAAATCAAAATTAATGCTTTATCATGCCAATAAGCAATCTCCTACGCAGTGATCTCCCCTTATCAGTACAGAGATCTCTGCCACCACGGTCCGATATATCAGAATTTCTGATATTTTATATTTTTCAGTTTTTGAATTTAATTTTCGTCATTTTGCATACTTTTGATAATGTTTTGATAAACTATAACGAACGTAGGTACGAAAAGTTAAAAATAAAACAGAAAGAGAAAAATGACTTTAGATTTTCTATGTAACGGTCAATTTTTAACAAATAAAAAATGGCCTTTAGAGCAATTCTGCCAAGTGAGGTATGTATAAATTTATCAATGCGTTTTTGTTCTTTCTGGCATATTTCTCGATTCTCTTCAAAAATAGTAAGTGTTTGCGTTATCGGTGAACGTCTGACGTCATATTTCCAGCGAATTTGAAAACAGTCTAAAGTTGCTAGATTTTCTTATGAACTTGTCGTCAATAACACTTTGAGTTATAATGAAGTCGTTATATAACTTGCTAATTTGCTGACGATATACGGGAGATTATCGCCTTGCAGACATAAATAAAAGCATCGGCTATCGCCTTTGGTCATAGTATTTCTTTGACGGTATATTATGCTGTATATCCGGCAGCAACTAGTAAAACTAATTATTTATATATGGAATACGTTCTCCATTGTAATCGAACGCTTTCTTTTACTTGGGACCATACGCCGCTTTTCATCGAATGACACAAGTTTACGTGTCACATTGAAGGCATCATTTAAACCGCCGTATAAATACATCTGCGGATGTTTCTAAATTCAAAGTTTCACTATTTTCATGTCAAATTTTGGATTCTGCTTAAGCCGTTGCTAGGGACATGGAAAGTAGTTTTCACTTGACAGGTATGTCCGTGAACAGGCGCAAGTCTGCAACATTTTAAATTTTGCCGTTTTGGTATTTCTTTAGGGACTTTTATTTTTCTTATTTTCTTATTTAGGGATTCTTATTTTTTTCTATTTTCTCATATTGCCTCTCTTGTATCATACCCTTTTCTTTGCTTGATAGTGACGCAAAATATGATAATTAAAATAATGTCATTGTTAGTACCCAGAGGATGATATAAAACTTATGAACATTAATAGTATACACTACTAAATAATTTCCTGCAATATCGATTTTAAATTATCTTGGGGCCGGATTTAAATTCATCAAAAATATTGAAATACATGTACAATGAATGATTGATAACAGAAGACAAATGCCACCATAGTCTCTTGTTGTTGTTGTTTTTTATGGGTTTTTTTTGTAAACTGAAATATGTTCCATCGATTTCCTCTGATTCATACCTAATCGAACTCCCCATAGGTGAATCTTTCCACTTAGTGACGAATTTCTACATTGCAATTGTCTTTCTTAAAGGGCAGTTAAGTGAATAGTGTATGTTGCATCGGCTATTGTTTTCAGCTCCTAATGTGAGATATGTTGTTACTTCAAATTAGACAAACTGTCAGATGTACGTTTGTTGCCATTGCAATATCAAGTTAACTAGGCATGTAAAGTTTTATAATTAATGAAATTTCCCTGTTTCATAGCGAACGAAAAAATCAGACTAAAGTATGTTGTCGCAACACTTTTCCAGCATCTGAGCAAGACAATGAGGACAAACTGTCAGATGTACGTTTGTTGCCATTGCAATATCAAGTTATCTAGGCAGTTTATAATTAATGAAATTTCCCTGTTTCATAGCGAACGAAAAAATCAGACTAAAGTATGTCGTCGCTACACTTTTCCAGCATCTGAGCAAGACAATGAGGACAAACTGTCAGATGTACGTTTGTTGCCATTGCAATATCAAGTTATCTAGGCAGTTTTATAATTAATGAAATTTCCCTGTTTCATAGCGAACGAAAAAATCAGACTAAAGTATGTTGTCGCTACACTTTTCCAGCATCTGAGCAAGACAATGAGGACAAACTGTCAGATGTACGTTTGTTGCCATTGCAATATCAAGTTATCTAGGCAGTTTTATAATTAATGAAATTTCCCTGTTTCATAGCGAACGAAAAAATCAGACTAAAGTATGTCGTCGCTACACTTTTCCAGCATCTGAGCAAGACAATGAGGACAAACTGTCAGATGTACGTTTGTTGCCATTGCAATATCAAGTTATCTAGGCAGTTTTATAATTAATGAAATTTCCCTGTTTCATAGCGAACGAAAAAATCAGACTAAAGTATGTTGTCGCTACACTTTTCCAGCATCTGAGCAAGACAATGAGGACAAACTGTCAGATGTACGTTTGTTGCCATTGCAATATCAAGTTATCTAGGCAGTTTTATAATTAATGAAATTTCCCTGTTTCATAGCGAACGAAAAAATCAGACTAAAGTATGATGTCGCTACACTTTTCCAGCATCTGAGCAAGACAATGAGGACAAACTGGAGGATGCATAGTGAACATGCTCATGTCATCGAGTAAAGAAATTAACTAATGTGCGCTGTAACAGTATAAGTATCATGCTTTCAAGGAAGAAATCCAAAGTAAGTTTTATCGTCTATATTTACTGCCTTCTTATAAATTTTCAAGCAAATAAAAACGGAGGAAATAATAGTTTTATCTTTATTTACATCTCATCAATGCATAATATTTTTTTAATGTAATACATGAAATTAAACACTTTTCTTCAAAACTGCATTGTGGGTGTGACTTAAAAAACTAAAGCAAAAAAGATTAACTAAACAACTAGGCGCAATATCACGATTTTGCATAAATAACTACATTGTGATAAGACAAATATTACTGATTAAATGATATAAAAAAAAACAAATTAAAACAAAACAACGGTTTTTAAAAAATACATTGTTCATAGCACTTGAAGCATTTGAACATCAGAACATATGCACCCTATCGTATCAATGTTGAATCTGTATTCAAAGTAAATCATATTCACCAGAATAATACATAACGATTGTAGAAAACAAAATGTTATACGTTGTTGTCCTCACAGTTCAATTTTTAAGAACGGTTTCTGCTTTCAGTGCTCTCTTTGATTTTTGATTTGTCTAATATCAATCATGGTACATCATAATCAGGTGGCTATAGCATCCAAACAACATGACACAAATTAGTTCTATAACAATATAACTGATATTTATGAAGCAAGGGCTTATTCACTAAGACATGAAATTAGCTGCTATATGAACAATAACAGTGATATTGCAACTTTTCATATATTTTATGCCATATCAAGTTTTAAGCATATAATTCTCATGTGAACGATAATATTTGTCCTTTGTGCTAAGCTCTTAAAAACCTTTGATACAGGTTATCCAGTCGTTTAAAAAGATTCTGAGAAACAGTATCAAACATTCCATACAATTTATGGTACGCTATTCTGTCTGCGCAAGGGATTATTCAAACAACCGTATATACATATTATGATTTCCCAAAGCATATTTTGAAATTGGATTTTTAATGATGCTCATATTAGAAATATTTTATATTAAGGATAAAGATCACAAAACATTTGCTTCGTCGCTTGAAATTGATAAATGTATCATGGGAATAATTAAACATATCAAAAACACAATTGACTTACTCTAAAACGTTGCATTGTTGCAAATGTTAAATTGCGCAAAGAATACACGCGGAAATGTCATAATTGTCGTCTGTAACAGAACATAAAAATACTAAATTACATATACTTAAAATTGATGTGCAAGTACGAAATTATAAGCTACATGTATAAAGTTACATAATGGCAATTTTATCCGAGTATAGAACGCCGGGACTGTCCTCTATGGGAAACATACAAGAACCTCTTTGTTATTTGTTATCAGGTTACGCAGTATGAAATGCATAATTTTAATAGAATTATGCCAAAAGCTTTATGTATTTCAAACACGCTGTAGCAGCCAATCATTGAGCATTAAAGTGCATTCTTAATAGTTTCTTCCTTACAATCAAAGGGAAATCCTTTCGTGATACAGAATATTTCTTATTTATAATAATGTTAAAGGATTTGTTGGCCTTACTGAACATAATAAAATGTATACTGAACAAAAAGAGTATACATAAGATATTTATGTAAGAATGTAAGGGAAAAAATTAAAATGTGTAACGCAAAAAAAACTTTTATCTTAAATATTATTGTATAAAAACAACTCTCTTGTATACATTAACGTGCATTAATGGATATATTCTCTTGACCTGCACATTTTTATATGCGTGATTTTTTATATGCATGATTTTGGACGCAATGTAAAAAACAGCTTAAAGCAATGACGACCCCGGTAGTTATATTATCAAAACATAACTTTCAAATGACAAGGTACAAACATGAGGAAAGCATGATATAAGCAATGGTTTCTTTATACGAAACACAGATAACTAAAAGAGGAATTACCAGTTAAGACGCATATTGTTATGCAAGTATATCACTGGTTTGGTTTAAACATATTAATTTAAGCTCGATTGCGAAACAAGTTCTTGAAACTTATATTAATCACTTTCGAGTCCGCTTCCTTGAACCAACCAGTACTGGTGTCATATGAAGAAACATGGTCGTGACCCGAGTAGGGCTCGAACCTATGATCTCTGGGTTGAGAGGCAGACACCTTAACCACTAGGCCACCGCTCCCTTTTGGGAATAACCATCTGCAGAAGCCCTGAGGACTCGGGTTTTAAATGCGACCTCGTACTTCTGCAGTTGTAAATGCACCAAAACAAGGTGTATTAACCCTCTGTTGTATTGGAACATAAAAAATCGATAACAACACTATAGCATCACCACACAGAAAAATCATATTAATTTCTTGTGATATAGTGTTATTATGATTAACAGTTATTACAGTTAAATTTTTATTGGGTTTAAGGACTCACCAACATTGTAAAATTCATACAGCACTAAAAGAGCAAAAGTTCATATCAGTGAAAGAAATATTGGACAAAGAATACATCTTGCAATGTTAAGTACAAATTGAGTATTGTTGTTACCCATTTATGATAATAAAAAATCATTCTCTGTATTGAAAGCTATAACATGATTATAGACCTTTTTACGACGCGGTCCGTTGCTATGAAAAATCAACCGGAATTACAATTTTCTCGCGCATGCGCAATTTGCGTAGGAAAGAAAATGCTTCGCCCTACATAGAAATATATAGTAGAAGTTCATAGACAATACCGAGTTAGTTCAAGGTAATCGTTAGAAAATTATATGAAATAGCTTTTAACAAATATAGAAAAGATGTCTTATAGCTTTGAGGCAAAGAATGTCATAAAAAGGCATGGGAAAAATACTTGTTAAAGAATTTACGATTATGGACCTGACACTATCTAAGATCCTTTTTTTAAGAGGATGTGTAAATTAATGTATCTTTTAGCAAATGAAAAGTCAACTTATTTGCTGTTGAAATAGTTCATATAAAAACAAAAGAAATTTTAAAACATGAAATCGAGATTAATTATAATTCTGTAAAATATCAGAACAGGTGATAATGCATTTTTCAATATGTTCCTGATTATATATATCCTTTATCCGATTTGCCTGTGATGCAAACAGAAAAAAAAAGTCACATAAATAGATTTTAAATAAGTAATTATTTTTTTCAAAATCTTGAGAAGTTAATATGGGTTGTTTGGAAGAGATATGACACACATTTTATCCGCTTCTTCGTAATACCACCGATTTGTGGTAATACATATGATATATTTAATAATGCACGTCACACAATTTTTCCCTTCTCAAAATTCATAAACATTGATCGGTATACATGTATTTAAAAGTTTCATAAATTACCATTCTAATAAGCGTAACTGATTAATTATTTTATAAAAGTCCCGGTTGAATGAACAACCGTTGGTGTGCCAATCTGTTTGACACTTGCCGCCTGACCAATATCCAGTTATTCAAAGGAAGTGTACAATACAAATTGTGTAATATTATGTAATACAGGGGTAATAAAGTTTTATCTATAACACACTGCTGTTTCAATTTAAATTACTGATGAAAAAGTCGTCTAATTATACCTTAAACAAACAACATGTGTGTGCCCTTTTTGACCATTGAATTATAACTCCCGCACATTTTCGTAGATCTAGCAGCTGTTAAAAAATAAATTCACGTTTTCAGTACTTACCACCTTAAGTCATCTCAACATTAATATTTTTTGGGTGACATAACATGAAATCGCATCTATTAAAGCCTTAAAATATGATAGACTGTAGACATCGTTATTGCGTATTGTCCTACGAAGAATGCGCATGCGCGAAATGCAACATTCGTTGCTATGGAAAATCGTATTGTAAAAAGGTCAATAGTAATATACAAACAAACTGTTGTTATAGCCGTAATATGCCCTATTTCAAATTATATCAAACACATTTGTCCCAACATGAATAATATCACATAAATAGAAAAAATTACATACTATTCAGGCATGTATGTCTCCCTACTTTTTCATGGTACATATACATGTATATGCAATAATATTGAAAGGTTATCAATTTATATTTGAAAAAATTTACTATCAAACCACAATTACATTTTTTTCTTTTTATGAAAACGCGGCGTGAATAGCAAACAATAAAATATTATACTGTCCCAGATATTGAATAAGTGGCAATGCTAATTACTGAAAATAGATGTTTAAATCACGTCTGGTTTGTCGTGGGATATATAAAAGCGAATCTTCTGAAGCAATAATCTGCCAAAAATTATCATACAATGAGCCATTATGATAACCAGAATAATTTTATCTATGGTAAGATACAGCGTTTTGAAAGAAAACAAATGTCTAGAAATTATTTTGTTTTGTATCTTAACTCGTGTGACTTGTGACGTCATGATTGATCTTCTTGAGATACATTCTCTTTTGCCTTACGCATTTTTGATGCTTCCCTATTAAAAGAATAGGTATATAAAAAAAATTTCTATGCTTTATTTCATTTTACTTGTCGGGTGTGGGGAGTGGATAGTAGATGTCATGAATGGGCAGATAAATTACTGCAAGCATTAAAATATTTATAGTAAATGTCAGAGGGCATGGCATGGTGGATGTTTTACGATAGAATCTTCTAACTTCTTGTTGGAGGATCCCGGAAACCTTGACCATTTGGGTAAATGTGTAGCGGATTTCACATGGCGTCATATGATATACTTTTACGAAACAACAAGAGCGCGTTTAAATTCTCAGCCCGGATCTTCTAACCATTGGTCATTCGTGTACTCCAGTGAAAACCCCGACTAATATCACACATCTTCTACCACAAAACCCTGGTGTGCAAACTCAGCAAAAAGACAGATATAGATCAAATCAAATATTATGGTGAAGATAATCATTTAATTACACAGTGCTGATAAAACACAAACCTAGTAAAGCCTTACATCGTCTAACGTTTGTTTACAAGCAAGCGTCTACAGAGCCTATTTTCCCTTTTACAAACAGGGTTTTTAAGCAAATACAGGAGGTGTTATGAATATCTGATCAGAGGAAGACAACACTTTGTTATTTGTTATTTTCTCAAATGACTAAAAACAAATGTGTAAACAAAAATATCATCAGGAAAGATTTTCATCAAATCTCATACTGTAACATTTGACTTGCAGTTTGACAACGGAAGCTTATGGTATAATCTAATGTTATTTTCATTTTGAAAGCATAATCAAGGAGTTCCTTAAGCGTATCTCAATTGGCATGAGATTTAACATCGCTACCTTCTCAGGTCAGAAAGTATTTTTTGATCAATCAAAAGTCACCTGTATTACAAGAGTAAAATACTTCAAGTAGTATTCTAAAAAAAAATTGAAATAATCTTAGAATCAGTAAAGTTTTGATGGCATCAAGTTTCATGTATGCTAAAATCATAATACAAAACTAAAATTGCAAAAGCAAAATGTATTTTTAAAAATGTAGATAGAAGAATAATTACACTGATTAGAAAAACAGTTGTCATTAAAACTCAGTGTAAAAATGGATAATCGACGAATTCATATGTTTGTTTACATGTGATGTACATGTGTGTTTGCTTTATGGTGAATCATTTCACGAATTTAATATCTAAATTCTGATATTTTACTAAAATGATATTGTAAAATTTTTAATGAATTGTGGTCTTTGGTGATAATCCTGTTGAAATACATCGATTGATGGAAACATACTTTGCTATTAGTGACATTTAATTTTAGTTTTTAAGTGGCTGAGACAACGTGCGAACAATAGAGCACACATGTACCTAAGTCATAAATTTTAACTGATTTTAGCATCATTGGAAGACTTAATTCAAAGTATATTTATACTGAATATTGAAATTACATTGTATTATAGGTATTTATGATTTACACTAACGCGTATCAGTTTGCTGTATAAAAAAATCTGGAAATGGGGTGATCCATCACCGAAAACAAAATTGTTATTTAGAATTGCAGACTCTGTTTGATTGAGTCTGTTCTTGAGAGATAATGTTAAAGTGCAATATTCCTCACGCCTCCTAGCACTGGTTATAGCGGTACACAATGTTCAACACTTATGTGCTGGAATGATTAATCCTGATATGTTTAATAATTATATCTGTCACTGTCATTACAAGCCATACAATATTGTTCTTTTCGCCTGTATTTACAAAAGGATCAAATACTAATAATAAACATACCGCCCCCTTGAATGATCTACATCACAAAATTAATAAAGTAGGCGTTTATTGCATGACACACATTGTTACAAAAGTTTCGATCAATCACATAACCGTCATTGCCTATAATTGCCCTAGCTAAAATTACCGGATGATTTACCAGTGCGTGATTGATCTTTATGTATTGAGAACATAATATTTTTAAAGGTTTAAGAAGTTGTTGTTGTTGTTGTTATTGTTGTTGCTACTGATGCTGTTGTTGTTTTGGATAATTTTTTTCCAGATGTTTCCTTGGCTCTATTTCTCTTAAGAAGTACCTGTAGCCGTTGCAACAGGGATATACCCAATAAAGAGTTTGTTGTGGTGCAGGTGCTTTCCTGTTTTAATGATATGATAGTAGTTTAAATGGAAAGTTTCTAAGTAGTACAAATAGGCGAGTCACATTTCATTTTCATTAGAAACAGAAAAAATATAGCTTTATCATGAAAAATGAGTGCTAAGTGAAGGCGTATATATGCATACATAGGCTCTTGTTTTACGCCTTTGGCCGGAATATTATATTTTATCAGAAAATTTGTAGTTTAGATATAACTGTAAATGGTAAGGGAATTCATTTAATTTGTAGATGCCAGACATCCATTACGATAACTGTCTCGTGGAGTCAGATATATTAATGTTACATGCATTATGAATTAGATAGCACAATGTTAAATAGTTGTAAATGTTTATATAAACAATATATTATAAAATATCGTGCTGCTGGAGGTTGTTAAAGCTTTAATCACTATGGTAATGCTTTCAGATATTTGAGCTTTTTGAATTGCTACAGCTATTTAAGGTGATTTATGGGCATATTCATCGGTATGCTAGCATTTCATATAAATTGATAATAGACCTTTGGATCTCTAAGAAAATTAAACACAACATTAGTCCCCTTTCAATATCAGAATAGTCTGTTTCTGTGCAACGAAATTATAGAATTGATACACCAAAAACAGTTTCTATGTTGCTATACTGCGTGTTTTTTTTAGTAGGTTATAATGTAAACTTTATTCGGTTTTTCTTAAGACTCTTAGTATTAAATCCCGTTAAATTATTTGAATTGTTAATGACGTACTCGTAAAAGCAATTTGATAGCGATTTCTTTAGATATGTGAATTGTTTTTAATTTTAAAATAACTTTATAAGAGAAGGCTTTGTAACTTTTGAGACAAGTGTATATTTGAAGTGTTTGCCAGTTCTTCTGGCGTTCAAATAATAGTGTGAGTGAATAACGTCAAACTTTGTATCTGTGGATCAAGAATTGGCAGTCAGTACAGTGTTTTTTTCTTTATATAACTACTACCCTAAAACGGTACCATTCCCAATAGAAAATAGATATTAAAATTCCCAATTTCCAATGTTAAATTCCCAAAATGGCTGTTCAAAATGCCCAAAAGGCCAAGTGATTTTTCTAAAATCATTTAAATCCAACATATTCATATCAATCACCACTCAATAGTTCTATCTAGACAGTAGAAGCTGTTAGCTATCTTTATTCATGATGTCTTATCTCATTTGTTAAGCTGAAAAAAATGCATTAAAAAAAATCCCAATTTTAGTCAAAATAACGCATTTTTTCCCAATCACTCTGGTACCGGCACCATTCCCAAGGTAGAGGAAAAAAACGCTGCAGTAAAAGAGTTATTCTTTAGCAAATGATTACATAATTATAAAAGATTACAATATTAAAGTTTTTAACTGAAAAAAGTACAATATTTTATGTTTGTTATTGATTTATGTTTAAGAATTATATTATTTCATAACGCATTTGTATCAATATAATACAAATGTATCCTTTTCAATTCTGTAAGTCTACTGAAACACAGCTGAGAAGAAATACAGAGCAAGAGAATTTAGCGTATAATGAGCCAGTTTTCATTGAATACGTTAAAAATAAAACAGCAATATTACATTTTATTCTCTCAACATCTGTTTAAACACAAAGAAGAGATTAAAATTACCTTAAAGCTGTTTACTAAATTGTTTTTTCTCCACAGTGTCTTATTCTTGCTTTTGCTGTTACATGTACTTCATAAGAGCTTATTTTTTGTATGGATGCAATGGCCTTGTGGTTAAGGTGTCCTGGAATAAGAATCATTGTCTCGAGTGTCGCCAGGGCACATGATCTTTGCTTCACAATCACTTTGTTTATTTACACATTTGAAAGTATAAAAATTAAATATTTGTAAGGCAATTTTACTTATACAAATCACGCGGTACACTGAATTTCAAACATCGGCTATCTTTCTAAAAAATGTAAAAATGCGGATGTGACGATCAAGCAATTTCAATTCCATAAATAAAAAGTCCCTATACACTCTTTTTCTTCACAAATGCAATTTCAACCACCCGAGCATAATTAAAAAGTAGGTGACACGACACAATGGTGGGATTTTTTGACATTTTTTAGATAGGTGGAAATTTAAATTCTGTAAATATAAACATTTTTTCTCCATTATATTACGGAAACAAGACGGCTTAACAATGTTTTGCAAAACAAGAATTGAATGTATTTGGAACCGATATAAAGTGATCAACGACGCCAAATCTTTTATCTAAAGATTCGAATTGTAATGCACGTAAATTGATTGGTTGATGGCCTCCTGTTCTTTATTAAATAGTAAAATCGATTTATTTGATTCCCATTCAATCGAATGCAACAAAGGTGAAACGCTGCACATAACTGTTGTAAATACCCACGACATCTTCCAAGATTAAAGGCATATTAACTGAATGATATAATGACGTTGGAGCAAAACACTAAAGTCAGGGGTCTTATCATATATACTGCAACAGTCTCTAATAGGTATCTCTGAATTGTAAGAATTTTAAGCAAGTCTGCTATTTTCAACAAATAAGGGCTATGAAATGTCATTAAAATTATAATAATATAAAACAGACGTATTTAAACTGTATCATCTATTTTCAAATATCTACAGAGGTGTTTTCACGTTGTACTCGAGGGATGTCCTTTTTCCAAAATGTTCACTAAAATATATAATTGATATTTCAGCATTTAAATGTATAGAATTCCTGTAAAATAGCATGGTTGAACATTATCTTGGGTTTTAAATGTTAATGTCTGTGATTAAGGATATGTATCGTTTCAAAAATATCTGCAAGTAACATTTTCATGCTATAGATTCTTAGTACTCTTTCCTGCGTATGCAATAGATATTTAGAAATCTGAAAAAGGGCTCCATCGGAAGCAACGAAAAATAACAACCTTTTATGATAGTTGCAGACTTGGTTTGATACAGCTTGTTCATGAAGAAATAATGCATCTATCACTACCCCCCCCCAGAAACCCCCTAACACCCCACTAACACAGACTCAAGTATTCAATCTTTAAAGGGATATTCAATCTTCAACATTAACTTGCTGGAAGAAATGTTGCCAAAGGACCAAAAAACAGCACTGACATTTACCATTCTGTAGAAGATAAGTATTTCAATTTCCCTCGGCATTCTTTGAAATAGAATAATAATGAACATCAAATAAAAAATATTTGTGAGAAGATGACATGCCTGTGATTTTAAATCACTCATGGGAGTAATTTCATGTATCAATAATTTAAGATTTTAGATTGCAATGAAATTTTTTTTTCGACTGAGACAGAATATACAAAGTATAAAATTACTTGAAATTGATGCGCAGACAGAAACGAAAAATACAAAAATTATAATATTTGAATGATGTCACTCAAATGATTTCTTGATTGCGACGAATTGATATAACTGCAATATTTATTGTATGGAATGCCAGAATGGTAAAATTTAATGCTAGGAAAGGCAAACTTTTTTTTATATAAATGAACACTTCTCACAAGATGTTGAGCTTAGGCGACGGAAGGATTTTCCTCTCTTTCGTTAATACAAGGGCAAAAGAGAACAACAAACAGTGTATTTCCAGAATGACACGCTTAATGTGAAAAGACTCATACATGTTCCTGATACCGAGGCCTGGTTTGATATACGGCCATCTAAGCCAAAGGGTGCTAATTCCACTAAAGCCCCCTTTCGAACCTGCGTTAATAGGTCAAGGTTGAATTCTGCTGACACCTCCTCCAGAAATGGCTCCCCTTAATCGAATGCAATGAAACGATAATCGAATCCAGTAAACGATAATCGAACCAAATAAACGATAATTGAACCAAATAAACGATAATCAAATCCAGTAAGCGATTGAAAATAATTATGTCTCCCGAACACTGAACATTAGCAATCGTTTTGATCCTCTTTTCGAACACGTGTATCAGAATAAATGCAAAGCAAACTTTCCATTGTAAGGTACTGAAATAAAATGTTTTTTTTGCGATGGTAAACTCCAGTTTTAATGTTCATGATTCCATTTCAAATAATACCAGCGTATGTGTATAGTTAACCATGTCTAGTTTCTTTGTTTGTTGTTATTTTTTATTGTTTTAGTTTTTTTTTGTTTATTTTGTTGTTTTTTATTTTCCAGTTCGTATAAACAACTACATATTTTACGAATTTAAAAACAGATTGTTTTATATAAATAATAATTACACCAAAAAAAAACGTTAAGAGAAAATGATAAGAAAAGCTAAATAGATTTAACATTTTCCTTATAAAGATAATAATGATATAAAATTAACTAGAGCATAAATGATATATTTTTAAAAATATAATCGAAATTACAATTTATTTAGTTTAATCTAAATGTTAAAACAAGCACATCTGATAGCATAATATATGGTGAAACTGTATTCTAACCATTGACTATTGGCATTTTAACAAGAATAATTGCTTTTTGGTCAAAATTGATTTACCCAAAAGCAAACAAATTATCAACTACATTGTATTGTTTATTACTTGGTCAATATTCAAATCATGTACAAAAGAACAATTTCTATGATTAACAAATAAAAAAAGACATGCTCATTGCATGTGGTTTAAACGGTATTTGGACACACCGTGAGTTTCCATGCCCCAAAAGGCTAAAAGTTACTACACACGCGCGTATTTACGCACGCACGCATGCACGCACATACGCATGCACACGCACGCACATGCACTCAGAAACACAGCAGTTAGATAACGTTGAGTGGGAAGCAGAAAAAATGCTGGGACAACATATTTCGTCATCTTGGGAATTAAAATATAAAAAAGAATCGAAGATTTAATTAAGATCATTATTATGTGAGAAACTGTTCCTACACAGGTATTAAGTCTATAACAATCTGTAGCAGAAGGTTATTATGACATTGTTCTGTGTTTTCATACGTTTAAAGGTTTTTGCGTGGTTGAAATATTTTAATCGGTCCCAAGATTGATTCGAAATAGCGGTAATACTGCAGAAAATTGTTATGTGAATTGTTTCATGGTATGCGATAGTATCATCATTAAAATAATTATTTAAGGAATAACCTGGGAAATAAATTGTATGTTCTTAAAATGTCATTCATGCAGACATATAATTGCTAGGATGTTGAACTGAAGTTTGATCATGGTACAGATGCTTATGTCAAATATACATGTACATGTATGAGCGTTTTATTTTAAATAAATAATTAAACTTTAAAGAACAAATTTGTAATTATTTTGTTGACACTTAAAAGGTTGTTTCATTAAGATACAGTTAAATAAGCCATATGTTTGCCTTGGATTAACAATGCAGCTTGAATTCCTGCTTTTTCTTTCCAGAAAAGAAGACGTAAAATATTCAGACTTTTCTAAATACAACGTCTTTATCAATTGCATTACAACAACAACAGACAGGGAACTTGAATATAACATTTAAAGTATCTAACACTAGGTTGCCTAGGCAGAGGACAAGTCAGTTACACCTATACCAAACATATGGAGCATATATCTAAAAAAAATCCAATGCCGTCAGGTTAAGAAACTTCAGTGGGGTTCCTTTAAAAACCAAGTAAGTTTACAGATGAAAGAAAAATGCAAGAAGAAAATCAGTCATGGACAGTTACATCTTTAGGCGCAGAAATTTATAAAATCATTCCTCGACATTTGTTTTCCTTCGAGAATATACATATACTCGTACTTTACTCATACAATTATTCTTGTCATCAATATGACATAATATGATTGTATTTTGACAGACATGTGTAGAAGGAGACTCGTTTTGTTCCCTAAAATACCAAAGCAAACCAGACATGAGATAATCATCTATCTAGAGTGATGGATAAGCCCTTATTCTAAATCTGGAACAACGTGGCATACGGTCGTAAATTTGCGGGATGGCAAGACCAAATATTGTAATCGTTGTCGCATTTTAACAAGAATTATTTCAGAAATGTCATGAAAAAGTACGGAAAATTAAAGTCAAAAGAGTACTTTACTACATATCTCGAAGTGGTTGAACTGGTGTAAGTGATATTTGTGTTTTATAACATTGGTTTGGAAATTATTGTTATATTCCGTTTTAACAGTTATATCATATACATGTAGTTCCATATTTAGGAAATTAAAATCAAGAAGAAAAAAAAATAAAAATAACCAGCTCCGGATAATTATGTTTCGTCTTTTGTCTTATACACATACGTTTTTTATCAGTGTAATTTTAATTAGTGGAGGAAATTGCATTAGAAACACACACGCACGCACCAACACACACACGCACCGCACGTGCGCGCGAACGCTTACACACACACACTCGCGCGCGCGCGCACAGCCACTCAGCAACGTTTTAGTAGAAAAACGCTGAGTAAAATGCCGAGACAACCTTTTTGACCTGTTGGGAATATAATAAATTGATTCGACAATATAATTCCGTCTATTATCATTTGTTCCTACGTAGAAATTGATCCTGTAACAATGTATGTTATGATATTTTTCTGTGCATTAATTTTGAATTTTAAACGTTTTAATAAATTGTCGTTGAAAATCCTAAAACAGATTTGATACCGGTAGTACTGCAGAAAATTGTTATGTGATTTGTTTCATGGTATGCGGTATCCATCATTAAAGTAATTGTGTAAAGGGATATCTTGGGGAATAAACTACATGTTCTTAAAATGTCATTTGTGCAGACAGATAATTGTTAGGATGACGTAACTGAATGTTGTTCATTGTACAGATGAATGATTATTAACCCATTGCTTTATATGACCGCTTCAATTTCAATATTTGAACGATTGATTTATACAAAATGAAGGATCTCGAAGGAAAACAATTGTTCAGGAGTGCAAATATAAATTCATGTGTCTATAGTAATGTAACCGTCTATGACTGATTTTCTTCATGTTTTCTCTTTCAACTGTAAATTAGTTTAGTTCTTTAGTTACTCTCTTAATAAAGGAATAGGCCGAAAAAAAGATATTAACCTTTGCAATAACTTTTTATTCAAAATTTAGGGGGATTGGGTGAAGAGTTAGACAATCATTTAGGCTAATTTATTAGCCTAAATCATGTTTTAGTTATACATATGATTATAGTTTTGCAATTTCAATATTCATAGGTAATATCACCTGCAATCTGACTAAAGTTCAGATCTACTTACTTCTTAAATGAAGATCTGATTACCACCGAATATGGTTCGCCTTTATTGTGATTCGGATTTCCCGATAAAGCTATTTTTAGCCATGCGATCTAGATAGGCATTAGAAGAAGTACCTAAGTATCGTTTGCCGTGAAAAATTGTTGATTTTGTTAGATAAAAAATATTTGAATTAATTTGAAACAAGTAAACCGAAAATAATAGATTTAATTTTTAATGGGCAAGATTGTTTTGCCAGTTTACCTGCAGGGTATAAGGACAACGCCGTGTTTGTTCTCTCGAAATTGTAAAAATTACCTACTCAGTATTGGTTTTCCAGACGCTTGGCAATCTCGCCGATGACTGGATGAGAAGGTGGTCGTCAGATCCTAATGTGTAGCGTTCTTGAGGAGCTGATTTTAATCCGATTGATAGACATGAATGGTGACATTTCTGGGGTCTGTACTTTCAGTGTCTGAAATATCGCATTGATCCTCTTTTTTTGACATTTTGCCGCTTCCTTAAATATCGTTAGTATCTGCTTTTAAATGGGGTAAGAAATCTTTTGGTTTCATCTAAATACAAAAAGGAACATTGTTTTGAATTTATTTGTAATTATAAAAAAAATAGATTTGTGGCTTTACAAAATATGCTAGGCATGTGCTCTGTCAATCACATGTTGATAAACTGTATATACATGTATAATACTTTGCGAAGTATTATTATTTTACAGAAGCAGAAAAAACACATTGGCTCAAAAAGTAATGAAATGCTTTATGTATGAAAGACCGGTGGGGACATTTCAATTTCATGAATTCCTGATTCAGCTTCATGCATTCTCGATTTTAATTTCACGTATTCACGATTTCGTGAAGTTGAAATCGTGAATTCACGAAGTTGAATTCGTGAAGTTGAAATCGTGAATTCGTGAAGTTGAAATCGTGAATTCGTGAAGTTGAAATCGTGAATTCATGAAATTGAAATCGTGTATTCGTGAAGTCGAAATTGTGAATTCACGGAGTTGAATTCGTGAAGTTGAAATCGTGAATTTATGGAGTTAAAATCGCGAATTCGCGAAGTTGAAATCGTGAATTCATGAAGTTGAAATCGTGAATTTGTGAAGTTGAAGTGGTGAATTCTCGAAGCTGAAATCGTGAATTTGTGAATTCCGTATGTTGAAAAGGGGAAATCACGAAGTTTAAATTGTGAATTCATGAAGATGAAATCGGGAATTCATTAAGTTGAAATGACCCTACTGGTCTTTCGTATTTATGATCTCTCACTCAATTTCATGTTTAGGTAAAAGATATTTCCGTTTATTTGATACACAATTTTTTTTTTTTGCAAGTTACATTAAAAAATATCTTCCTTTTTGTCAACATTTATATAATTTATAAGAAAACTTAAATAAATATGTATTGCTTAACATAAAAATGTGCAATAAAGTGCACTAAAACATATCTTGCTGACCTCAAGAATAATTTTGCATCAAAACATTCTAGCATGAATTAAGTTTCAGTCAGAAGGATATATCATATAGTTTCAGATATTTTAATCTCTAGTTGTTTATGAATGGTATCATTTATATCAGATATTTTGATATCTCTAGTTAATTATGATATAATGTATCTCCCTGCTGGAGGGTAGGGTGGTTAATACCACTGTTTAAAACTTATTTTTACATTATTAAAAAATGTGGGTTTTATAATTTTTTAATTTTAATTTTTGTTTTGTTGCTTTCCTTTCTGTCAGGTCGTAAAATTAAAAATAATCAGTGTTTTTCAATTGAAAATTTTATAAAAAAATAAATGTGAAAAACTGACAGATTGAGAAATTGTCTTTCACATTTAAGGATTTTGGGTTAATAAAAACTGTTTGATTTAAATGCCATAAATCTATTTAAATCCCAATAAACAAATTAAAGATATAGAATGTTTTCTAAATTTAGAGTATAGTCTCTACTAAACTCAGTTGAAACCCTCTAGATTCCCTTGAAGGCAAAAATAGACCAATGATTCGATTGATTGAAAATTTGCAGATATCATGTACTAATACTCTACAAAACGAATAAAAAAAATCAAATGTTATCATATGAATTGAAAACTGAATCACAAACAAAATGTATTATTAGTGTAACCAATGTCTCTCAAAAACACAAATAGCGTTTACAATTAACCATTAATTAACTGTTTTACTTGCATTTTAAAATCCAGACCGTGATGCAGATATCATAGGCTATGGAGTTCGTACTCTCAGTGCCTGAAAGGGTGGATAGACCGTCATTCAGTCTATAAATATATGTTAGTAGTTTAAGATGTTTGAAAAGAATATTCAAAGTCACGCTTTTCACCAACTCTTAAGTAGATTTAGCTTTCTTCGTTTTTAAATTGACAAGAGTCAAATGTCAATATTTATTCTGACACATTATTACTATTTTTGCATAATTTTAACCCAGTTTTTCTTTGGTGATTTATGTTGATTGAAAGTGTTATTTAAAAGCATGAATCTTGATTCATGCTGCTTTAAGAGAAAAAGTTCAAGCCACACGGTATAAAATGCATTATTTTAACTAAATTGCATCAAAAGCGATATTTCGAACACGCTTTAGCAGCTACAGTGTCTTCTTGTTTCTTCCTTACAATCAAATAAAAATCCTTTCGTGATTCAGAAAATTTGAAAATTTAAAGTTTAAAGATTTGAATGACATCAAATTTAGCCTAACTGAAAATGATTAAATGCATACTGAGAAAAAGAAATGTACATTGGATATTTTGTATACTTTAAGCTGAATTATCACCATTTGGCAAACTTATTGTGAATTTTAAAGTTTATTTCAATAAAAACATTTTTCTTCAGGAAATATTTTTATTTATCAAAGTTTCTAAAACTTTTTGATATAAGTTTCATATTCCACAAAATTGAGAATCCTTTATTTGTCTGCATAGACACAACTGCATGAAAAAAATAAATCATAATTATTTCTTTTGATAGACTGTTATTATGCTTAACTGCAGCATAAGTTTGTTTGTTATGTTGGCTTTTACGTCACACCGACACAGTATAGGTCATATGGCGACGTTTCAGCTTTACTGGTGGAGGGAGATCTCAGGTGCCCTTCAGTACATTATCTCAGACACGAATGGACACCTGAGTAGAACCACGGCGATCTGTGGGCTAGGTGGATAGCTTCCTCACATAAAAGAATTGAAAGTTCTTACGGGATTCGAACACACAACGGTGAGGGGCAAGTGGTTTGAAGTCAGCGACCTTAGCCAATCAGCCACAGACGACCCAACTTCAACATAAGTAGAGTTTATTTTCTATTGGGTTTTAAGTCACACCAACCTGTGAAAATCATACGGTATTGTAAGAGCAATAGTTCATATAAGTGTATGAAATAATGAACAAAGAATACGCCTTGCATTTTTGATCACTGAATAAACTACACATTGTGTTTTATTGTGACCCTTTTATGATAACAATAAAATCATTCCGTATATTGAAAGCTATAACAAAATTATAGCTATATACAAACAAACTGATGCTATAGCTGTAATATTTCAAATACCCATTTATATGAAACACATGAATAAGATCACATGAATAGAAAAAAATAGTCCTCAGACATGTATTTCTCCCTACTTTTTCATGTGAATCATATAAGTGATTATTTTGAAACTTTGTCATTCTGTATTTGAAAAAAAAACTATCAGACTAATGACCTTTTTTCTTTTTATGAAAATGTATCATGGATTGCAAACAATAAAATATTATACAGTCCCAGATATAGAATAAATGGCAATGTCAATTACTGGAAATAGATGATTAAATCACGTCTGGTTTGTCGTGGAATATATAAGAGCGAATATTCGGAAGCAATAATCTGCCAAAATTAATCATAAAATAGGCCATTATGATGACCAGAATAATTGTATTTATGGTTTGATACAGCGTCTTGAGAGAAAACAAATATCTAGGTTCTATTTTGTTTTGTATCTAAACTCGTGTGACTAGTGACGTTATGATTGATTTTCTTGATACATTCTCTTTTGCCTTATGCATTTTTGATACTTCCCTATTAAAAGAATAGGTATAAAACATTTGATTTTTGCTATGCTTTATTTCATTTTAACTGTCGGGTGTGGTGAGGTGATAGTATATGTCATGAATAGGCAGATAAATTACTGCAAGCATTAAAATATTTATAGTAATGTCAGAGGGCATAGCATTATGGATGTTTTAAGATAGAATCTTCTAACTTCTTGTTGGAGGATCCCGGAAACCTTGATCATTTGGGCAGATGTGTAGCGGATTTTACATGGCGTCATATGATATACTTTTACGAAACAACAAGAGCGCGTTTAAATTCTCAGCCCGGACATTCTGACCATGGGTCATTCGTGCACTCGAATGCTCCAATGAAAATCACACATCTTTTACAACAAAGCCCTGGAGTGCAAACTCAACAAAAAGACAGATGTAGATCAAATCAAATACTATGGTGACGATAATCATTTAATTACATAGTTTTATCAATACACATCTGATTGAACACAAACTGAGTAAACCCTTACATCGTCTAACACTTGTTTACAAGCAAGCGTCTACAGAGCCTATTTTCCCTTTTACAAGCAGGGTTTTTAAGCAAATACAGGAGGTGTTTAAATATCTGATCAGAGGAAGAAAACACTTTGTTATTTGTTATTTTTTCAAATGACTCAAAACAAATTATCAACAAAAATATCATCAGGAACGATTTTCATCAATCTCATACTGTAACATTTGACTTGCAGTTTGACAACGGAAGCTAATGGTATAATGTAATGTTATTTTTCATTTTGGAGTAATCAAAGAGTTCCTTGAGCGTATCTCAATTGGCATGAGATTTAACATGGCTACCTTCTCAGGTCAGAAAGTATTTTTTGATCAATCAAAAGTCTCCTGCATTACAAGAGTAAAAAACTTCTAAAAGTATTTTAAAAAATGAAATTATCCTAGAATCAGTAAAGTTTTGATGGCATCAAGTTTCATGTAGATTTATCAAATATGCTAAAATCATAATACAGCTAAAATTGCAAAAGCAAAATGTATTTTTAAAAATGTAGATAGAAGAATAATTACACTGATTAGAAAAATAGTTGTCATTAAAACTCAGTGTAAAAATGGATAATCGACGAATTCATATATTTGTTTGCATGTGATGTACATGTGTATTTGCTTTATGGTGAATCATTTCACAATTTTTAATATCTAAATTCTGATATTTTACTAAAATGATATTGTAAAATTTTTAATGAATTGTGGTCTTTGGTGATAATCTTGTTGTAATTCATCGATTGTCGGAAACATACTTTGTTGTTAGTGACATTTAATTTTAGCTTTTAAGTGGCTGAGACTACGTGCTAACAATAGAGCATACATGTGCACAATTCATAGATTTTAACTGATTTTAGCATCATTGGAAGACTTAATTTAAAGTATATTTATACTTATTATTGATATTACATTGTTTAATATGTATTTATGCTTTACACTAGCGCGTATCAATTTGCTGTATAAAAAAATCTGGAAATGGGGTGATCCCTCACCGAAAACAAGAATGTTATTTAAAATTGCAGACTCTGTTTGACTGAGTCTGTTTTTGAGAGATAACGTTAAAGTGCAATATATATTCCTCACGCCTCCTAGCGGTACACAATGTTTAACACTTATGTGCTGAAATCAATGATCCCGAAGGACCAGAAAAATGTTTCAACACTGCAGTTAATTACGGGGCTACTTTTACAGTTGCTTCACATCACTATTTCACACTTACTGAATCGACGACTCGGCCATTTTCAAGGTCAATCTAGCACAATATATTCGGGTATTCTTACATAGAGTATATAAGATATCAAAACAGGCAATGAGAGAAGAGTATTATTGAAATCAACGTGTGTGATAAAATATATACAATTATTCTAGACATTTGTTTTCTTTAGTTGGACTTTAAAGTTCTCTAGAATTCACCTTTTTGTAACTGTTAATACAAGCCATACAATATTGTTCTTTTCGCCTGTATTTACAAAAGGATCAAATACTAATAATAAACATACCGCCCCCTCGAATGATCTTCATAAAGACATTGATAATGTAGGCGTCTCTAGCATGACACACATTGTTACAAAAGTTTCGATCATTCATATAACCGTCATTGCCTATAATTGCCCTTGCTAAAATTACCGAATGATTTACCAGTATGTGATTGATCTTTATGTTTTGAGAACATAATATTTTTGAAGGCTTAAGAAGTTGTTGTTGTTGTTGTTGTTGTTGTTGTTATTGTTGTTGTTGCTGCTGATGCTGTTGTTGTTGTTTTTGTTTTTTTGTTGTTGTTTTTTCCAGATGTTTCCTTGGCTCTATTTCTCTTAAGAAGTACCCGTAGCCGTTGCAACAGGGATATACCCGATAAAGAGTTTGTTGTGGTGCAGGTGCTTTCCTAATTTAATGATATGATAGAAGTTTAAATGGAAAGGTTCTAAGTAATACAAATAGGGCAGTCACATTTCATTTTCATTAGAAACAGAAAAAAATGAAATAGCTTTATCATGAAAAATGAGTGCTAAGTGAAGGCGTATATATGCATACATAGGCTCTTGTTTTATGCCTTTGGCAGAAATATTATATTTTATCAGAAAATTTGTAGTTTAGATATAACTGTAAATGGTAAGGAATTCATTTTAATTTGTAGATGCCAGACATCCATTACGATAACTGTCTCGTGGAGTCAAATATATTAATGTTACATGCATTATGAATTAGATAGCACAATGTTAAATAGTTGTAAAATGTTTATATAAACAATATATTATAAAATATCGTGCTGCTGGAGGTTGTTAAAGCTTTAATCACTATGGTAATGCTTTCAGATATTTGAGCTTTTTGAATTGCTACAGCTATTTAAGGTGATTTATGGGCATATTCATCGGTATGCTAGCATTTCATATAAATTGATAATAGACCTTTGGATCTCTAAGAAAATTAAACACAACATTAGTCCCCTTTCAATATCAGAATATTCTGTTTCTGTGCAACGAAATTATAGAATTGATACACCAAAAACAGTTTCTATGTTGCTATACTGCGAGTTTTTTTTTTAGTAGGTTATAATGTTAACTTTATTCGGTTTTTCTTAAGACTCTTAGTATTAAATCCCGTTAAATTATTTGAATTGTTAATGACTTCCTCGTAAAAGCAATTTGATAGCGATTTCTTTAGATATGTGAATTGTTCTTAATTTTAAAATAACTTTATAAGAGAAGGCTTTGTAACTTTTGAGACAAGTGTATATTTGAAGTGTTTGCCAGTTCTTCTGGCGTTCAAATAATAGTGTGAGTGGATAACGTCAAACTTTGTATCTGTGGATCAAGAATTGGCAGTCAGTAAAAGAGTTATTCTTGAAAGCATTCAAATTTGAAAATAATTGTAAAATTATAAAAGATTACAATATTTAACTTTTTAACTGAAAAACCTTTTAACTGAAAAAAAAACATTACTTCATGTTTGTTATTGATTGATGTTTAATAATTATATTATTTCATTGAAGAATATGTATAACGACTTGTATCAATATAATACAAATGTATCCTTTTCTATTGTGTTAGTCTACTGAAACACAGCTGAGAAGAAATACAGAGTAAGAGAATTTAACGTATAATGAGCCAGCTTCCTAGAATACGCTAAAAATAAAACAGCAATATAACATTTCATTCTCTTAACATCTGTTTAAACACATAGAAGATATTGAAATTACCTTAAAGCTGTTTACTAAATTGTTTTTTTACTACAATGTCTTATTCCTGCTTTTGTTGTCACTTCATAAGAGCTTATTTTTTGTATGGGTGCAATGGCCTTGTGGTTAAGGCGTTCAGGAATAAGGATCATTGTCTCCAGTCCCGCCAAGGTATCGTCACATGATCTTTGCTGCACAACTAATTTGTTTATCTACACATTTGTAAGTATAAAAATTCTCGATGTCGCCAAGGCACATCATCTTTGCTTCACCTTTGCTTCACAATCACTTTATTTACGCATTTGAAAGTATAAAAATTAAATATTTGTAAGGAAATTTTACTAATATAAATCATGCAGTTCACTGAATTTCATGCATCGGCTATCTTTCTAAAAAAATGTAAAAATGCGGATGTGACGATCAAGCAATTTCAATTCCATACATAAAAAGTCCCTATACACTCTTTTTCTTTACAAATGCAATTTAAACCACCCGAGCATAATTAAAAGGTAGGTGACACGACACAATGGTGGGATTTTTTGACATTTTTTAGATAGGTGGAAGCAAACAAATTAATAAAATTTTGAATTCTATAAAAACATTTTTTCTCCATTATATTACGGAAACAAGACGTTTTAACAATGTTTTTGCAAAACAAGAATTGAATGTATTTGGTACCGATAAAAGGTGTCACAGCTTTTATCCCAAGAATTGTATTGTATTACACGTAAATTGATTGGTTGATGGCCTCTTGTTTTTATTAAATAGTTAAATCGATTTCCTTTATTCCAATTCAATCGAATACAATAAAGATGAAACTCCGCACATAACTGTTGTACCAAGATTAAAGGCCTATTAACTGAATGAGATAATGACGTTGGAGAAAAACAAAAAAGTCTGGGGTCTTATCATATATATTGCAACAGTCTCTGATCGGTATCTCTGAATCTTAAGCAAGTCTGCTATTTTCAACAAATAAGGGATATAAAATGTTATCATAATTATAATAATATAAAACAGACGTATTTAAACTGTATCACCTATTTTCAACTATCTACAGAGGTGTTTCAAATTGTACTCGAGGTATGTCCCTTTTCTAAAATGTTCACTAACAATATATAATTGAAATTTCAGCATTTGAATGTATACAATTCCTGAAAAAGAGCGCGGTTGTCCATTATATTGAGTTTTAAATGTCTGTGATTAAGGATATGGTATTGTTTCAAAAATATCTGCAAGTTACATTTTTTATGCTAGAAATTTTTAGTACTCATTCCTGCGTATGCAATAGATATTTAAAAATCTGAAAAATGGCTGATTCCTCGGAAGCAACTGAAAAAGAACAACTTTTCATAATAGTTGCAGACTTGGTTTAATAAGAAGTGCTGCAAAAGTACAACATCTCTTTCCCCCTCCCAACAGTCCGCCCTAACACAGGCTCAAGTATTCAAATTTAAACGGGATATTTAACCTTCAAAACTAACTTGCTTGAAACAATGTTCCCGAAGGACCAAAAAAATCAGCACTGACATTTAACATCCTCCAGAAAATAAGTATTTCAATTTCCCTCAGCAATAATGATCATCAAATAAAAAATATTTCTATGAGAAGATCACTTGTCTGTAATTCTAAATCACTCATGGGAATAATTTCATGTATCAAGAATTTAAATTATTGCAAAGAGGAAAATTGTTAAATTGCATTGAAATTAATTTCGCGATAACGTCATTTTTCCGACAGTGATAGAATATAAAAAGTGTAAAATTACTTGGAATTGATTCGCAGACATATACGAATAAAAAAATATTAACATTTCGAATTATGTTGTCCAAATGATTTTTTGCAATTATTTCAACAAATTGAAATAACTGCAATCAATATGTATTTATGGTGAAATTAAAGGCACGAAAAGGCAAACTTTTATAAATGAACACTTCACACAAGATAATGAGCTTAGGCGATGCAATATTTTTCTTATGTTCTGTAAATATATGTAGTATATATGCAACGCTATTACCAAACGAATAACAAAGTAAGTAAACATATCAAACTATCTTCTAAGTTTAATTAAAAGAAATGAATTAGCGCATACGGCTGACGTTATACTTTAACCATCATAACAATTTTGTGCAGGAACATGTTTACTTTTTTTATTTCATTCGTGAGAACGACAACCTGATTACCTGAAGTTTTGAACCTAATTTTGAAGGCGACTTTTGTGTTTCGTCAAATAAATATGTATATTCAACACATTTAAAACTCTTTTTTTCATATTCCTTTATTCTTAGACATTTGTAAAATACAGTGTGATAACAATAAAAAGGAGCTGGAAAAATAGGTTTTAGTACTTTTAAATGAGATAATCGCGGTCGTTTCAGTTCCCCAAATTCCGAGTGGGGCGTTACGTCGTAAAAAGGGTCCATTACGATTGATCTGCTAAATTTAGTTTTTATGAACAAGTAGATTGGAAAATTTTAAAGGTACCCCAAAATAAAAAAAATAAAAAGTAATATGTACGTTTTGTATTTACAGATATCAATAAAAACTAAAAATCCCCTTCAATACGCTAATGAGGTCGTTTTTACGAGTTCTTTGAAAATAAACATTTTTATGGAAATATTTTTATGAGGTTTAAAGTTAATGTTCGCAACCGTATGCGAATCATTTCCCCCAATTTTGGTGTACATAAAAATATTGGCCATCTTTTATCGGGTGTCGTTTTACCCCAAAAAAATGCAAATTCTGCTTTACTTTTGCACAATGCCTGCGTTATTTGCACATTCCTGATATACACGATGATGGGTAATGGGCACAATAAGGAACTCTAAAATTTACAACACATGACAGTTAATTGTCTTTAAGGTCACCTGTATGCAAAATTTAAATAAAATTTACAGTGTGGTTTATGAGCTATGGATAATTATATTTCTGAACTAAAACTTTGCTGTTACAAGGGTTTGTTTCAGAAATGATGAAACTCCAAATAATCTATAATATCATCATTATCCTATTGTTCATTGTTAAGAACAAAATTAGCCGTGTCACGACAAAACCAACATAGTGCGTTTGCGACCAGCATGGATCCAGACCAGCCTGCGCATTCGCGCAGTCTAATCAGGATCCATGCTGTCCCATATCAGTTATAGAGTTGGTAAACGAAACAAATTGAATCCTGATCAGACTGCGCAAATGCAGGCTTGTCTGGATCTATGCTGGTCGCAAACGCACTATGTTGATTTTGTCGTGACGCGTCTCAAATAATAACATTCATGTAACAGATTACACGAGCAAAATGAATTTTCTAAACAAAATTTTTTTTCATATGTATAAAAATGTTACCATATCCCAACCACTTTCAACACATATATGACCATTTTACTATATAAAAAGCCTACTTTAAAATATTCCTAAAATTTACCACAATGAGGGGCTGTTTTCAAAGTTTGCCTAAATTTTCTTTGCAGTATATTGGTTGATCATGCGAATACAAAATACTTTTA